>NC_079550.1:9622145-9924288 GCF_015846415.1 Triplophysa dalaica | reverse complement strand
CTTTACTCCATACGCAATGATATGTTTGCTTGTTAAACCCCCAGGTCATGAATGGCATTTTGGAAGCATTAGCAGGCTACTTGACATTTTCAAGTAATTTTATATAACCCACAACCATTTTCATGTGTTGTGCACTTTTAAGGGTGGTGTTTTGCTACTCCGGCGGCCACATGTCGTCTCTATTAAAAGGCTTTTTAAAAATATGCCCTTATCCTTTAAAGGCATCGTTCACTAAAAAAAATCAACATTTATTCACCCCCATGTCATTTAAACCCTGTATATGACTTCTTTCTGTGGAACACAAAATGAGATATTTTGAGAAATGTCCATACCATGGAAGTCAATTATCCTCATTGACCAAAAAAAGATACAAAGTCATACAGGTTTCACATGAGGATGAGCAAATTATTTTTGGGGGAACTATCCATTTAAAGCAAAATAAATTGTCAACGAACCCAAGCACATAAAAAAAGAAGCAGTTTTCATATTTACAACACACCCTGAAAATCTTTTTTAAAATGCCTCATTTGTGGTTTGATTAATAAGGCTCCTTGTTGTTCCACATGGCCCTCACACATTGTGCACAGCTCAAGGGACATGAATCTGACAGCGGGTCACATCTGCTGGGAACATACAATAATTAACTCCATTGAACCAGCATTTATCCATGCTAATGTTGTTTTTTTACCATCAAATCAAGACTCTGATCGCAATAACATTTAGTCTCTCTCTCTCTCACTGGCTGTCACTCATTCTTCACTCTGAAATTGTATCATTGGGATTCCACGGATGCATTGTGGGTTTCTACACATTTTCTGTAAGCTTTTGTGCTTGTTAACTCAAAGGGGCAGTCAGTGTCACTTTGACTATGTTTTGGGGATTACGGTTTTTCCATTTTCTTTCATTTTTTCTATGTTAATAATTCATGCATTTATAGAGTTTATAAGGTTATTGAGTGTGTATAGATTTTTTCCAAAAATGAATTTCATATTCCTTGGAAACTGTCAAAGCATACAAGCTTAGAGCAACATTTGCTGAATACAAAAAATAATTTCTGGTAAACATCTTTAAAGACCATTTTCCAAAACTTTGTGAGTCTCCATGTGGTGCCGTGACCCGGTGACTACATCATAGGAGTTCTGAAATACTGGGCGGATATATAACAACAGAGACACACCTCAGCAACCCAAAGTCCAAATTGAGTCAAAGACCTCAGTGCTGACACTCACTTTCCATACAGAGCTATTTATACAAAGGATGAGCAAAGGAGTAGGAAGAAAGTGAGAGAGATCAAAGGTGAAAAATGTGTAAATAGTATTTGTGCTGTATAATTTTATGACTGAAATATATGTAAGAAGCAGCAAAATGAAACCATTAACTTCACCTCATGTCTTCCCAAATCCTATGACCCTTTGTACACAGAACTGAAAACGCTGTTGTGCCTTGTTCACATTGCTGGTGTCTGCGCCCAAACCATTTCATGCCTTTCTTTCTATTTGCTTGTGTCAAAAAAGAACCCCTGGCCATGATACAAGAACCATCACCAATTTTGTGCAAGGACACAATGCTGTAGAACAAAAAATGCTTAATTTATTATTTACAAAAAAGGATTACTTCAGGTTGGGTTACAAGACACATGACAACCAATGGTATTCTGTGTCAATGACGACAAATCTTCCTTCAGAGTTTGAATATACACTCATGTGAATGACTGCAAGTCCTTATTTTGTGTGTTTCACAGACAAACAAAAAACAACAAAAAAATGTTGATCAAAAAATGGTGCGAAATGATAGAGAGTTCTAATACAAAGATGAGCTCATTCCTGAATGCTGCAGTAAACGTGTATTATGAAAGCACTCTCCGGGTGTTTATGTAAAGGCACTGGCATGTTGATTACCAGTAAATTAGAAGCAATCAATCAATCTTCAATGAATATCTCATCCACTGGGAACAGAGCAACATGTGGCGTGAACACATGTATTCTTGGCATGACAGTAATGGGCTGCTATGTCAACCTCACACACACAGATTTATAATCCAGTATGTGTCTCTGAATCTGTCAACACCAGCGCATATCACAGACACTGTGCTCCAGGTCACGAATGCAGTATCTCTCGTGTGTGTGTGGAAATTCTTCCCGGGTGATTCCAACTCCGCAAGCATTAATGGGAATGAGAGACACCTGCTGAGAAACTCGAGCCCCAAAATGGCAGCCCTTCTTCCACACCAAATGTGGAAGAAGGAAACTGAATCTGAGCCGCGTTCACACTATCATCTTAATCTTGTCAATAGCCGAATGAAACAACCCATGTTGAATCAACAAGTGGGTCCCCAACTGGAAGCATTAAATTGTGAGATTAAAAACGATTACATATTAACATATTGAAAGATGCTTCAACATCATATGCCTGTTTTCACAGGATATTAAGAAAAAGATCAAATGCAAATTATAATAACTGAAGAGTTTTTGGATGATACCCATACAGATGACCGACAGCTATATAATCTTGATGTACAATTTAATGATGTCAAATGATGTGTTTATTCAAAATATGCAAAAAATTAAAATGTGCATAAGTGATGAGGCTGTCAGGAGATTTTGGTATTACTTACAATACATCATAGGCTACCAAGGCATGCTCTTTTGGCAGCTTGACTTGTAAAAACATTGACTTGTGCCAAACACCAATTTGCACACATTTTCATAATAACAATCCAACATACTGTACCTGTTTTATATTTTTCTTAGAAAGCCTGTGAAACATTTGGTCTGATGCTACAGCTATTTGTTAAATGCCCAAAAATCCGTGACACCTTTGATGGAAAAATGGCCAGTTATCTTATCATTGAGCAAATACAGGCAAAATGAACTGTAGATCTCTGTTTGTATATTTGTTTCATAGCACCTCGACCTGTTCCACACACGATGTGCTGCTATCGTTGGTTGAATAAAGATTGTAGGCTGTTTTTGCCAATAATGCAATCGGTTACAAAACTGGATACAAGAACGAACCTGTTGGCTTCACGATTGGCAACAAAATAACTAGTTCAAACTCAAGTGACGGAAAATGAAGAGCCATTGCGAACGCGCGAAAGCAAACATCGAGGAAAATCATACGAACAAATCGGCGCTGGGTTACGTGCACTTTTCGTGCAACATGAGCGTTTCTTTTCTTTTATTCGCATATGAATACGCGTCATAATAAACACGTGTTAATACGCTGAACTAAATAACACATGAATAGACGAGACATCGTAAAAGCTGAATTTACTCAATACACGTAGACAGCGAGGACTTCATTTAGTGCAAAAAATACTCGTGTTCTTCTGAGGCGCTCTAAAGAACAGACTTACAGTAACTTACCTGATCACTCAGAACATTGAAGGCATATATGTACTCTCAAGTCATGAAAGACGGTAAAATATATTTGTAATGCGAAGCGCTATCAAGCGAATTATTCCTTTAAGTCGGACAACTCCACGCGCATCTCCGCGATGCGTGCGCTCGTTTCTATAGTGCGTGACAACAGGAAATGTTCTATTGGGGAAAACATACGGCGAAAGAGCGCAGACGCGCCTCCCCTTTGACACACACTGACACATCACGATCGACACGCATCTATACAAATATGAAACACAAACATCATGCGCGGTATTTAAAGCCTCATGCTCAGTGTCTGGATGGAGGTGCAACTGAAGCTCATCTTATACAGAATACGTTTGTGAATTTATACTAAAGGCTACATATAAAATAGCCATAAATCACAAACAAGTCAGGTTGAGAAAAATATATCTAAATTCAATTTTAGAGTGGAAATGTGAAACATGCAGATTTATGTTTTATTTTTGTAAATGCAACATTGAAATTCTCTATCATTATTATGTAAGCATGTCTTCATGATTACCGAACAGCTTCCACAATCCCACCCCTTTAGCACAGGTTTACTGAGGTCAAGACACAGGGACCAACCCCAGGCAACCTCATAGTCTTTCCATCATCTGAGGCACAGAGCAAGCCTTTTCATTTGAGGTATTTCACCTCCGAGGCAAACACAGAGCAGTACTGTTTGAACTTCCAGAATGACTGTAGCGGTGTCAGTTACAGCAGAAGTCTGAAAAGAAATATGACAAAGACCAGGAAAAAGTCTGTGGCCCACCTGATACTCTTTGCTGGTGAGAGAGCACAAACCTGGGGGAGGGCCCTTGTGCGCTCACAGCTTTTTAGGAACAATACAGAGAGAAATACTCTTGTGAAAGAACTGCTCGGTGTGCAAAAGATGATGCAGGAGACCTACAACTTCTTTTTGCTTTTAAACACTCCATGAACTCAAATAGGAGTTTTATGGCTTTTATTTGAGTCATTGGTATGAGAAGTAAATAAACTTTTAAAATGTACTGTCTTCCTGTTTAAGGGGCATGAATAAAATCCTTTTAATTGATGACTCATCTTGCACACAGGTTTGTGAAAATATAAAAGTACCTGCTTCTCAATACCATCTGTGAGCAAAGGAGAGAGATTTTCATTCATGTGCTCGGCTAGCACATTCAGCACCAAAGAAAACATCAATCGAAGCCTTCAAATAATCGGAAACCTTTTTGGAGCCATGTGACAAGTCACTCTTTATTTAAACTAGTTTTATCGAACAGGAAAAGTCAATTTAATACTTAAAAAGCTTTGGTCTTTATGTACTGTAATGAAAATATGAAACTGAAAATGAATTATTATCACCCTTTATGTTTGTCACTGGGTTTTGCAAATATCTAACCATTTATTAAACAGCATTAAACAGTTTTTGTCAACTTTGACAACACAATATTTAATTATTTTTCCATTTTCTGAAAAACAGCAAATTTGGACCTGAGGTTTCAGTATGACAGTGATGTAATGCAAGATTTTTACCAAACAGTTAAAACGTTCGATCAAAATGTAACCATTGTTTTAACATGAAATACATTTGTAAGCTTTATTTCAGCGTAAGCTCCTGTTTTATTGTATGTGCAGAATGTGTATTTTTGCAATGGAAAAGAAACGTACTACAATAATAACCAACACATGTAATTACATACATTTGAGAAGTCGAATACCCCACAGAAAATCAAGAATAATAATGCGATAATTGTGATGAAAATTATACTCATGTGACTGATCCCTGTTCGAAGAATTAGGAGAGATAGAAGAAAAATAAGGCAAACATAAATCAGAGGGAGAAGAGCCATTCAGGATTCAAATGAGACTGAAATGTCAGGTGACTCACAGTCATTCCTGGGAGACAGTGAGCAATAATATGTTTCCACTGACTCGCATGGAGGCATCTCCAAAATTACAGTGACACTGTCAAAAAAAACAAGCGATGATCTGATCTAAATGGACCTGCTCAGCACTGTCCTCATACACAGCTCTCATCTACTAAGACTTTCACCAAAAAGTTCATGACCGATGAGATACAAAAGTTCAGATACCACCCGTTGCTGAGGCAACGACAACTCACCACTTTTGTATTGAGGCCAATTTTTTATTAAATCATTGGAAAAGAATGTTGAACATGCCAGCTAACCCATTTCACTGCCCCTGTGTGAGAGCTGGAACAGAAATAGACGAGGCGTTCCAGGCATGCTGGCAGAGGTCTACAGTGTTCTAGCTCCCTAGAGACAGACATCCAACTATCTTCCAAAATCTCCCTTCAGGAGGACAGAATAAAATCGGGAAGTTTAGCCTTGACAGAGGAATTTGACACAATCTCACCGGCCCTTATGTAAAAGGTTCAGAGTGTATTGTCGATTTGCCACGCAAAATCAATTTGACATGCCCATCAAATCCACACCCTTTACCATCAATAAAAATCTTTTGTACGACAGAAGCAGCAAATTTCAACCAATGTATGCTAGCTCATAGCACAACATTTTCACAAAATATTAGATATGCAAACATTTATTAGTATTCATTTTGATATTTGATATTTTGATATTTTGATATGTAACACAAGAAAACTCTTGTTAGTACTTTGTAGGTAACAACAACTAATAATGAGCAATGTGTTTTTCTGAACTTATTAAAGGGAAATCAATTATACGATTTTTTAAAGATAAAATATTCAAAAACACTAGCACAGTTAGATATGTTACATCATAACTTTCCAACATTTGAGTTCAGATAAATCTGCATCTCAAATAGTGTAATGGCCCTCCTTAGGATTGCACAGAGTACCGGTGCTACGGTAACATACCGATGCTAAAGTATGAAATTACCCACGATGCTGCTATACTTTTTAATGTAGTACCGTGAGTAATGTTGCATATGCGCATTAACGTTCATTTAAACACTTACATTTACTTTTGTGCTGTGTTTCTCCGCTAAACAAAGTAAAGTTTTGAACGACTCGTACAAGATAATGGGAGTCATGCATCAAGACACTTATCAGGTCTTTTTGAAAAATGGTCAAATGATTCACTAACTTACTTGCCGTTTAGGTTCACATTTGAAATTAGCCTAACATTTCCCTTTATTAACATTGCTGTATTAATGAAATTGGTCGCAGATTTGAATTATTTCCCACATTAACTTCATCTAGTCCTAATTAATATAGTTAATACGACAAAATATTTGAGTATACATTAAGTGTAGTAACATGTCAGTGCTGTCCATTTTTACTGCTGAAAAAATCTAAGGTTTGTACAGACTGATCACCATGTGACATCAAATTATTACAAGATTTTTTCAAAAGCAGTACTGTCTAGCAATATTTTGATCATGATTAATCGAGAATCTCATATTGTTCCTTTCTTGTTAATGTACAAATATACACGTATAGTTGATTGTGCATTAAAATAGTGTTATAAAAATGTATTAGTGAATTCTGAATTTAACAAATGATGATTAATAAATGCTGTAGATGTATTATTTAAAAGCTTAGTAAATACGTGTGTTAAATAAAACCTTATGTTTTTCTGAGAAAAAAAAACCTGTAAAAAATTACCTTAAAACATGAAATTTTCTGGCAGCTGGGGTTCCAAACTGTAAAACTTTGCTGTAAATTTTGCAGCAGGTTTGCAAGTAATTTACTGTACACTATAAAACTTTGCTGTAATTTCACAGTGTAGATTTAACTTACAATTTTGTTTTAAACATAAACTTACATAGCTCTTAAATTGTCTTTAATTAAACAAGACTTAATATCTTAGGTCACTTTAGTTGTTATGTAAATGTATCGTAATTTAAGAAGTTTTAAATATTTTTACTAAAAGACAAAACAAAACTTAGAAAGAACATCAATTTTTGCAGTGTTGCTGTGATAATGCAAGTATTGAGACCAGTCTCTTCTGTATCACTTTAAATCTCAAAAGTCAAAATGTTTTTAACTCAAATTTAAAAAGGTCTAATAGAAAAATATTAAGTAGTAATCAAACTACAGTAAATTATTTGCAAAAGTTTTACAGTGCAGTTACATGTTTTCCCCGTTTTACTTGTAAATTTGAAGTAAATTTCTGTAATTTTACCGGTTTACCAACATTATCAGAATGAAGGACTTTTTCTTTAAAACACACTAAATACAGAATTTGTACTAGTAGTATAAAATGAATTCTACCAGAGCTGTATTAACAATAATAGAGATGAAACCTATTTTCAGCTACTGACTTAATTCCTTTCTCACAGGGAGCTTCTCAATGCAACCTGATGTCTGATCCTGAAGGCATCTGCGTCTCTACAGCTGTGATCAGTGGGATCAGTATTCTTACTGCTGACAGCAGCGTTTCATGAGTGTGTGTGTGTGCGGAGTGTCAGACAGCCTTTCAGCTGCCCCTGCGTGCTAAATATCAAACCATTTGTACAGAGCCAGGTACGTGTACGAGGTTAAAATGCACTAGTTCAACAAACGCCGCCTGTGTACAACAAACAATAGTCTTGCTGAAGTGGAATAAAGTGTGCTTATAAGCACAAGAGCTACAAGTGCGTCATTGTTTTCCCGTTTCGATAAACACATGCTGTACGAGAATGAAAACAAGCCTGGGAACAGGGATTAATATGTTTGTGCTCGGTGTAAAAGAATGATTTAGTAGCTGAAATGTGTTAAGGAGAGAGAGCGTTATAAGAGAGAGGAAGCTCAACCAGTCAGAAAATCAACAGGGTAAAAGCAGTGTGTGTGTGTTCAGTCTCTCGACAGTCATCCTCCCCTGAGCCGATCCGCTTTCAGCATGCAGAATGCCACAGACCTGGTTGCCAAGGAAACATTTTGTGTTGATAATGGAAAACGAGTTTACATTTGTGCTAATCACTGCCTTGCTATAATGGCGACCTGGTTGCCAGTGGCCACAGCTGCTCCCCTGAAAGTCAACATGAAACCAAAATCAAGCATGTTTATATGACTAATACATGTTCTTGGAGTTATTCTCAGTTCTTCCAAAATATCTCTTTAAATAATCAAAACATTTTATTAACCCCTTAAAAACCATCAGCAGAATTCTAATTGATTTAATAATTATTCTAATGGATTCCATTCCATTGCCATTACAACCATTACAATATTCCTTTGTGCATTTGGGACTTATTCCAGTAAGATTTATTGGTTCACATAGTCCAGGTAACATATCTCACCACATAACCCAACAAATTACCATAATACAGTTTATAGTTTCCATCAAAACTAATACAACAACCGTTATAACTATTCAATATTTTAGATATATTTGTAAAATATATTCAGTGATAGTTTCTATTGTTCTATTTTTTTGCCAGAGATATCTGGAAAACCTGGCCAAAAAGTTTTTCGTTAGAATATTGAACGTATAGCCCACCCAAAAATGAAAATTCTGTTATCATTTGCTAAACACAATTGAAGATATTTGGAAGAATGTCAGTAACCATTCAGATCTCATCCCCCATTGACTCCCATAGGATTTATTTTCCCTATTTGGCAGTAATAGATTATGGATGATAGTTTCACCTTTAAAGAAACTAAACTAGAAAATCCGAAAGTAATTCTCTTACCTTCACAAAATAAAGACAGACTTTTTTGTGACTGCATCTGCCAAGTTCCAGATATATGAATAAATTTCTCTTGTGGGACTTGGATGGTAGTTTTGACATGGAGGGTTCAAAATCAGCTTTTCCAGCTCATATCAACAAACGAGAAAGAGGGAAACGGTTCTTCCGCATGTTCCTCTGACGATGGCTGTAATTTCCATAAAAATGAGATGATTAGAAAGAGGAATGAAAGAACATTATGCTAAAGCAAGACCTGATTTTTTTTTACTGCAACAAAAAGTGTCACAAATAAATAAATTGGGATAGTAAATTTTGAGATTTTGCGAAAGAGATCATTCTCTCTTTTCAGCTGTAAAATCTGGTCATTTAATGGTGAAGCTGGTTCACCACATTGGCTAAACTGGTGGGGACTCACTTCGTACACAATTCAGCCTGAACTGCTTTTTCAGACCTTTCACCATCCCAGACATAGAACATCATGTCCTTAGCATCAAAAAGCAAAATAGGTGGTATAAGTGTTTAATTAGAAGTTAAACAATACCATTTAGCAACAGAAATGAGCAACAACAATCACTCAACTTTTTTTCAAATCATGGCAGGTTCATGGATTTTTTTACCCTGCCATAATAAATACAGATGTTTCACGAATGA
This sequence comes from Triplophysa dalaica, assembly GCF_015846415.1. Lineage (NCBI taxonomy): Eukaryota > Metazoa > Chordata > Actinopteri > Cypriniformes > Nemacheilidae > Triplophysa > Triplophysa dalaica. Next base: position 9,914,656 of record NC_079550.1, on the reverse strand, counting down.
TCTGACAAAATACCACCAACACAGAATGATCTGGCAGGGTCATAAGGTAACTGCACATTTTCATGGTGCATAACACACATCATCATTTAAAAATGTGGAGAAGAACTGAGAAACGGTGCATTGTCCTCAAAGACAGATCTCATTTAAAGTCTGGTTTGATGAGATGGGGCGGATGGGGAATGGGCATGTGTACAGCAGAACGCACACAGCGAGCCGACACCAGAATCTAACATCTCTCTTTCCGCTCAGCTGCCAGACGGCGGCCAACCGCTTTATGCTCAGCTCACATTATGATCATAGACATTATGAGATGCCATTTCGGTCTGCGGTCTTGTACTGATACTGTTCTTCAGTCAAAAATGTCAAACGAGATTGAAGTCTTTTGCATGCACTATAGCATTTAAAGAAACAGCATTAGCAATCAGTGTTGGGTGTAACTAGTAACTAAGTAATTTAATTACCTCGAGGTAAGTAAAGTAAGGGATTACTCTTATTTTTCTGTAATTTAATTACAGTTACATCTGATGTAATCAAACTAAATACTATGTATTATACAATAGTGATTATTGATATTGATCTTTAAAATGCATGCTTTAAAGTATCCTTATCACATTTGTAATACTTTGGTGAGGTAATAAAAAAATCTTTATGTAGTTTTATATTAGTTATTTGAATAAATTAAAAGAGCCGTTTCATGTCTATCCTTGATTCGCTTAACTAATCAAGGTTGATATGGAATACATAAAGTAATGAGTAATACGTAACGCTTTTTGGAGAGAGTAAATCATATCTTTGAAAACAAAACAACTCTTAAAGCATGTCTAGATTATCGCACCGGTAAATTTTCAATGGGGTATATGCACACGGGATGATGACGTATTTCCATTCAAATCGCTGCCAGCTACGTCACTTCCGCTCTCATTATAATAATGTGTTAAGAAAAAACATACATATTTGTTAATATACCTTGAAAGGGATAGCCTCAAGTGATTCTCCTTTTAGGTTGTTGACGTATGGGGAAGTGTTTGATAATTAGACTTGAGTTGTTGTTTGGAAGTGCATCCTGAAGCGAAATGCCATTGTTCCCAATGGTATCGGATTTAACAGAGCTGGCAGATATTTTAGTGGAAGGACGTCATCACTCTTTGTGCATATTTCTCATTTATCATTTTTATTTACGCCTACTACTATTCTACTCTGGGGACAAGCGTCAGTTTTGCGCTATTAGTTTTCCTTCCACTTTCCCGCATTGGCAAGTGTGACGTGACTGAACCTAAAGCTCTTATCTGAAACCTGCTTTGCTGCCTGAGAGATTTCTCCTATCATTTCTCAAAGCCCATCCAAACCTCTTCAACAAGATCAAGCTCTGTGCTCAGAGCCGGAACGTTCGTACGGAAAAATAACTCTGGACGCAGAATTGAACAATCTGTTGTGACAAAACCTGCCACCGCACGGAAAGCGAGCTGAAGGATGAAAAACAAACAAAAGTCTATAGCTACACTTTCACAACACAAAACGTGTCTGGTCCATAATCCAAACTAATGTGAGACCGGGGTGTATTCCAGAAAGCAGGGTTAATTTCCTGTAGCTCAGTGGTAAGAGCATTGCGGTAACAAAGCAAGGTTGTGGGTTCGATCCCAGGGGATTGCACATACCTATGTAAAATGTATAGGGTAAAGCAATGTAAGTCGCTTTGGATAAAAGTGTCTGCCAAATGCCTAAATGTAAATGTAATTTCCCTTCAGCTTAATCCTGACCTCTGTGTTAATTAACCCAGATCTTGCTTTCTCAGGGTATGTCGGTTCTAGAACCCGTTTGAAGAGTAAGTTTAATCAACCTCCGGAAAGATAACCAGAGTAAATCCGCGCTCACAGAAACAACATGAGAGACATTGTCAATGGATCACAGATTTCACGCGTCACCATGGAAACGGTCGGGAAGTTTAAAGTTTTTGACAGTAAAAATTGCATCAGTGTATAAAGTGCGTAAATTAAATGATTTAAGTATTGTGATTGTAAAACTTTAAACGCTTTAAATCAATAATTTAATTAAATACATGCACAATTCTTATACTATAATATTTAAAATAAATAAATAGTTATTTGATCACATTGCTTATTTTGAAGACAGTATTAAACCTCTTTTTTGTTCCTTTTCTGTGTGTTCTTTAAAATATCTACCTTTATTAGGTTTTCTGAAAACTTGTTTTACATTGTATCCGCTTTATTTGCAACAGTTGCTGATGTAGTCATATTAATTTAGACTCTTTTAATTCTAGAAACTACTACATTGGTAATGCTTTACTACACTATGTATGATAATTTATTTGCAGCAGAAAATGAAGGTCTGCTGTGAGGATGAAGGTCTGCTTTAAGGAATACAGTCGGTATGAAAAACCTTAAGTCTAACTCAACCTTTGAGTTTAAAATTTGGCTCTCTAACCATTAGGCCACAACTATCTTTGACCCAATGGATCAAATATTGCCAAATAGCTGGATGAGTCATTATATGCGATTGCTCTGCAAATAATATACTTCAGTATTAACTTAATATTATTTAATCTTTGTATTTTCTGTTTTTGTACTTTCTTTCATACGTTTTGCCCGTATTCCTTCTAGCAATACAAGTGACATAAATGAAAATGATTGACATGATTTCACCAGCCGCTGATTGGACTGATGTGACCCAAATGTAACATCTATCCAATCACCGGCAAATTTTTTGTTATACTTATTATGGGCCAATGAGCATCTATTTTTTAATTCGCGTTTAAGTAAATTCAAAGTAAATAATCCAATCAGAGGCCCCGAAACAGGTGGGCCCCTAGGCTGCACCCTGAAAGTATGTTTTTGGAACCGAAAGTTGGGGTTACCAGCTAACCTATCCTTAAATTTACCCGGGTATGTCACATAACCAGCTTTCTATAATACCCCCCTGCACGCTTCACTGAGACATAACAAACAGGAATGAGTATGAAAAATAATCAAAATTTGCACTTCAAACAGGTCTTCATTAATCAGTGGGGTTGTGCTCATTTGGGTAGTGATTCATCATCAAAGGTGGGATCTGACGTGTTAATCGGGTTGCAAGGCATGTTGACGTCTCTCGCAGTCGTGATAATGTCACTAAAAAGCCAATTGAATGACGTCTGCATGTCCTAATGCTGCTCAAAGAATCATTGGTCCCAGACGTCACAGCAGAGCTTGACTGTATATTTCACTCAGTTTGTCATGTTAATTCTTCCACGCATGAGGTTTGCCGGTGTTTATAGTAATCTAAGCACAATTACGAGCTCAAAAAAACAGATGTGTACAAATATTTATATTGGGTCAAACGAAATTGTTAGGCCACGCAAAATCAATTTAAATGTAGACATGTAATCTAAACCTAATGTCAAAAACCTGTCAAAATATTTCCAACCTGATCTAACAGTAAAGTTGAACAATTTTACAAGGTTGTCAAGTATAACTACTAGAAAAGAAACCTCCACCTCTAACCCCACTCCTAAAGGGATAGTTCAGCCAGAAATAAAAATTCTGTCCTCATTTGTTCACCCCCACGAGCCTGTATATGACTCTTTTTCTGTGGAACATGAAAGAAGATATTTTGAGAAATGTCTCAGTGGTTTGGCATCAATTCAAAGGAAGTCAATGGGCTATGATGTTATTCGGTTACCAACATTCTTTTGTGTTCTGCTGAAGAATGTACGTTTGGAATGACACGAGGGCAAATAAATTATAAAGAATATTAGTTTTTGATTGAACTATCCCTTAAATTCCAACCATCACTGGGGCAAAAGCAAATGTATGGCCAATGTATAAAAGTGTATAAATCACCCACCAAATCGCTAAAATGCAAAAAGGTTTGTTGCAGAATTCAAAATAAGAAATGATCCTCAGCATAATGGTGTTTATCAAGCACAATCCCCACCCAACCAATTTTCTGTAATTCTCATTATAGATGATTCCCATTACATTCTCATTAGTGTAATATTAGATATAAAGTTAAATTGAAGTACAACAAATACTACAATGAATACATTTTATTTTTACAATACTGTTTATGGAGACAGGGTTGATGTGCTTAATATTTCTTTCTTTTTGTATGAAATGTTTTTGAAAGCCTTTGTAACATTCACCCAACAATTTTAACAATACGCCATTTTGCCAATGTACGCCAATTCAAGATCACGTAGACAAAAAACAACACAGTAAAATGTTTAAACAGTGCCGTTTCCATGTTTATGCACAGAAAAACATGTAGTTGCAGTACCAAAGACATGCTTTTAAAGCACTAAACTAGTACTTAAATTCCATTCATCTTTCTCCATTTCTATCAGATGTCCTTGGAGGACTTCAATCAAAGTTAAGCCTTATTGATGTAGCCCTCTTTGATAAGGAAATCATAGATTTTGCGTGTTTTGTTGACATCTATCTTGATGAGCGATCGGGCCTGCGCCAGCCGTAGACCCCCCTGTCGCCTGCACTCGTTGAGCAGGGCCTGTTTGTACTCCAGATAAGCTCCAGGTACAAGACGAACCACCTGACATAACTGAGGGAGATGATGAGAGAATAATTTAGGATCCATTATATCACATCAAGGAGGCAGATGTCTTCAAAATGAGCTCAGGCTGGAGATATAATGGTGTTTGCCAAACCTCTTTCTCTCTCTCGTTGAGTTTCTCTGTGCCAGGAAGCCCTGTCAAGTTAAGAGGAGGTGCACTTCTTCTGCCTGTGGATAAGAACAAGACTGTGAATCAAAAGCTAGAAGCATTTGCAACAGATGTCTTCACGAGTAATGTGCCGATTGGCCAGACAAGCAAAATGGCGTTTTCATTCTACGCATTTATTTTATCTTTAAAGATTTTAGCACCAAAACTATCCTTCAATGATAACGTGAACACACTTATCAAGAATCTTTATTGATCGTCATTTTAAGCCATTATATTGTACATTTCAATATAACAATGTATGTCAATAAAAACAGTACTAAACTAAATAGGGCCTAGTTGTGCAGTGAAGTTTCCCATATGAGCCAAGATATAAAAAATTAAAGTATGTACAAGAAAATAAAACCCTGGCTGAGCGGAGGACAGTGGAGATAAGCAGAGCATTGTACCTGAGGTAGTGATGGTAGTCACCACAGGGGTAATTCCAGCGTCACTGTCAAATAGTAATATAGTCAGTAAACAACACTACAACATTACACAAATGCTTTTCGAACGTCTCTTAAATACAGTGCGGAGCTCTTGGGGATCTCAGCAAACAAATCGAGAGACACTTAATCACATACTGAATATTTCTTGCCGAATAGCTTAACTAAATAGTTAGAAGCTAGTACCCAGACCCAAAAACACAAACATTGACAACGCATATACCCATGAGCTCGCTGAACAAAGATTCAAAATTGAGCAATTAAATAAAAGCTCAGGCTGAATATTGCGTATGACATCAATAAAACAGCAGATAAAGGCAAACACAATTTGCATTTTCTGATAACACTGCTTGGAGGAAAAAAGGTTTGTTTTATGTAAAATTATATTAAAAAAACACAATCCAATACATTTAAGGATTGCAATCTTGAAAAAAAATTATTGCACTCTTATTGACTTGTGTTAAAGGTCCAATGTGTTATTGTTTTGCAGGGTCTTTTGACAGCAATTAAATATAATTTTCATAAGTATGTCTTCAGAGTTGTACAAATTACATAATGACGTGTCATGTTTATTATCTGAGAATGGGCTGTTTCTATCTAAAAAAAAAAAAAGCATTCCTGTAACAACGCAGGTTGTGGGTTCTATCCCAGGGGATTGCACATAACTATGATTAAATGTATAGGATAATGCAATGTAAGTCACTTTGGATAAAAGCATCTGCCAAATGCCCAAATGTAAATACACCGCGGGTACCCTTGCATGGAATTCACCATGTTGTTTCTACAGTGGCCCTAAACAGACAAACGGCTCTAAAGTGCGTTCAGTCAATATGTAAGCGAAAACGTGTCAGCCTCCGTAGTGCTTCAAAATGGAGGAAAAAAGTGGAGTGAGCCATTGGTTGCAATTCGAATGTCGCTAAATTTCATACAGTGGACCTTTAATAAGTAAAAATGCTGTCTAGCTAGGTAGGCAGCACACTAGGTACTGGAACAGAGCGAGTATTCTTTATACTAAGTTTGAACACAGCTGCACTGAGAGAAGTATAACATGTGGAAGAGTAGTGATGATAAAAGAATACACTTACATGGCAGCCTGTTTGTGTAGCCACTGTTGGCATGCACGGGAGTCATGAATGTACTGCAGAATATCACACAACATGTTCCTTTTCCTACGCTCGTCCTCCCGTGTGCATTTCACACGCTCGTATACCTTAGCACCTGCAGCACAGATGACAGGTTTAGTGTCAGCACAAACCAAATGTGACCCGGTCTGTGAAAACCAGGCTATAGTCTCAGTCTAGTTTTGAGGGAACAAGCAAACTTTGATTTCGACTATTAAATTCACAAAAAAAATCTTTAAATTGTGTATGATGATTTTATGTGGAAAACTTTAAATCACAAAAATTACTTTATCATTTACATTCAGGCATTAATGTTTAAACATGTCTATTCAACATTTCAAATATTATACTTTAATAACAATAACTGTAAGGTTAACTGTAGTTAAAGGAGTAGTTCTTTTGCAAAATTTGCCCCCTTTGACTTTCCATAGTAGGAATAGGTACCATTTGACCCTGGACCACAAAACCAGTCATAAGGGTACATTTTTCGAAATTGAGATTTACACATCATATGATGTATGGTTTTTTAGGATAGGACATTATTTGGCCGAGATACAACTATATGAAAATTGAATCTGAGGCACTATTTGTATTTTGGAAACAAACTATATTATCAAAATAGAAATCTTCTTTCAAGTTGTCCATCAGAGGCGCTGTAGCAGGCCGTAGCTTAGAAACACAGGTTTGTTTTAACACCATCAATTGGCTTACTGCTGTTATGATGTTGAAGAAATTCTAAGCTTTACATAGATACTAAAATTGAGTGGGTGTTTCCCAAAGTGCAAGCAGCAGCAAATGAAGTTCGTTGGCGTGTTTCACACCATTTTTGTTCGCCATTTTGCTGCATCACAAAAATAAAGTTTTGATATATTTATGGGTAGGAAATTTACAAAATACCTTCATGGAACATGACCATAACTTAATATCCTAATGATTGTTTTAATAAAAGAAAAATCTATATTTTAGACCCATACAATGTGTTGTTAGCAATTTCTACATACCCGTGCTTTTTATGACTGGTTTTGTGGTCCAGGGTCACATATGTGAAATCTTCAACAAAAATTGAAACTGCTTACTCACAGTTCCCTTTATAATTGAACCTCATTTTGATTTATGTTAGTTCCCATAATGCATTTGTGAGTGTGGGTGTCCCTCCAGCTGGTCTTACCGCAGAAGGACTGAATTCCCTCTCTTCTGTATTCCTGCAGACGTTGGATCTCTCTCTTCAGCTCAAACTCCACTGTGAAAAAGGAAAAAGTGTGAGAAAGAACAGATGGAGTGGTGAACTTTTCATCCTGTATGAACTTCTGCGGCAGACAGACAGAACAAGTGAATGACAGACTGTCCACCACACGCTTAATAAACCTATGCCTGATCCTGGATCAGCCTAAAAATGACTCTATAGACAGATTTTCCTTTGTTGAAACAAAGGTTTAATTACTCACAGGCATGACTCTCGATGAACTTGTCGTGCTCTATGGGTCCAACCACTCTGGCAAATCGTCTCATGACATCATAAAGGTCTTGCACTTCCTTAGGGTAACGCCTTTCCAACACTATCAACAGAACAGAAACATACTTAAGGATTCGGAAAATTCCTCTTTCGGAAAGACCAACTTCTGACACGATTTAAAAAAGCACTAGGCAACAGTGATGTATGAAGAGTCCAGCTGGGCCCAACGGCTCAGTACAACTATCCATGATGGTTCTTCACCCACCACTGAAGTTCAGTTCCCTTTGAAGGGATCAGCGAGCAGCACTAACAGCCACCAGCCCCACCATCACTGAGCGAGAGCGATGGAAACCGATAGATGCTATGTGGGTGAGCGAGAGGTGTGATATTTTGCCTGCGCGATAATATCAGCATACGCGCACACACCTCTCCCCTGTCACTCCACACTTTTTTCTGATGAGAGATGCAGACACATCACTCGGTCTTTCTCGATCTAGACCGTCTGTGGCTGCTGGGATGAGAGACATGTCTAACTGTATTGAGGATAAACCAACACCGCTGCGAGCCATCAGGTCTTGGTCACTGCTTCCATTATCGCTCTCGCACACTTTCCCGCAGTCTCCATGACAACAAGTCTCCGGTTCCACAGTAACTATCGCCTCTCTTTTGTCTTGAGAGTGCAAGGAGATGAGGAGGGCGGCTGGGAGCCGACAGATAAATAAAGATGACTTTAAGCACATCACACACACTCAAAACGAGTCAGGAAGACACGCAAACCGATTGGATTTTGCTCTTTATTTCGATGCGGCTGAAGAGGAAATAATTGGATAAGCGTATTCGAAAGCACCGTTCACAGAAACGTCCAGGGGGAAAGAGACAGAGATGGGGTTGTATTTGTGGACACAAGCCACACGGAGCTGAGAGAGCACAGATCAATAAAAGATGCAATCTTCTTTGTCATTAGAGTGAACATTTTCATTTCATGCCAAACTATTCATAGTGGGTCGATCGCAGATGCTGAGAACTGCTCTGGGATCAGTGTTGATGTGGGATCGCAGTTATCCAGGCATTCGTTGTAAACATTTTGCACAGTTGGCGTGTGTTATCAGAGGTTAGGAAGGTTCATCATGTGGGAATGACTACTGGCCTGTGAGTGTGCAAGCCAACCTGTATATATACGCTTGGGAACATTACCTAACATATTGCTCATATCCACATAGAATTTGTGAGATGCCAAGGCGTTTGGATAATGATTGTTTGTGTATAACTGACCTCATGTTCTCAAATCTAAAACATGACGCCATGATGCGAAAAAGAAATTCTTACTCTGAAACTTGCGTAGGTTGATGAGTCCATGATCCCGAATGATCCTAAAAGGCAACAATTCACACCATATTTTACACTTTCACATAAATGCTAACAATAAAACTAACTAAAGTGACCAGAAGCATGACACAATTTTTAGGAAGACAATTATACCAGTACACATAATACAGATGATGAACTACAATATTTAGTGAAAGATTGTTCATTGTGACTGTTGTCATTACTATTCAAGTAAACATGAAGCAGAATGAATCTTAATTTTAATCATTCCTATTTCAATAGTATATAGTCGGTGTCCTTCTGAAACTGTGGATGTCCAAATTCACAATATACATTTTAACTGATTATATACTGTGATGTCAAAGTTGACACATGCACTATTTAATACTTTTTACTGGTTAGATATTTGAAAAACCCAGTGACAAACATGAAGGGTGTCTCTCTGTTGGAGACCTCAGAAAACGGCTGCCCATGTTTCCGGAGGTCACACACACATACCACAAACCCTTAAGAGGGTTTATAGTGATTTACACATAGATCTGTTACTGTTGTAGCTGTCTGTGTGTTTGAAAATCAGGCATGCTTACCTGTTGCTAAGGATTGGATTACACTGTAGCATACTCAGAGTAAAGCATTGGCTCACTTTTGCTAATCATTTCAGTATTTCATGTTAACTTCTCAATTTGAAGTTAACAGTATTTTTATATCGCTATTTTTCTAAACTTGGATGCTTAAATTATTAAAATAAATGTAGTTAGAATTTCTAGGATTTAACATTCAACCGTTGCCCCCTAATGGTTGTTTTATGGCAGTACAACAAGTGTCATTTTAAACATACTTCTTCCTTCTCTGCCTCTCCTTCAGTCTTGAGTGATAAATATCCACGACTGCAACTTTGAGAGCTGAAAACAAAGTTAAAAAACAGTTAATAAAGCTACAAAAAATGACCAAATCAGCTATTATTGCTATGATTCTTTTCCTATTTTCAGTTCTCTCATTTTACTCGGTTACAAATTGTTAGCTGTAGCTTTGCTATATAGTCAATGTTATATTTCCTGAGAATAATATTAAAATTCAACAGCCAACTTATTTTGTGAAGAAAAATTCTTAGATTAAGCAAAGCAAAAACTAGACAATAGCAATAAATATAAATTATGTAAAACCCTTCACCACAATGCAAGAGCGTTTTGGATTGCTGCAGGAAACAGAGGGTATACATGTGACGTCACCACACATCACATAAAGTCAACCGTTATCTGTACTCTATTTAAAACGGGATAAAGCCCATAACTTTCTACACGTAAATTCAATTTAGCATTCTATGCAGATGTATTTCATACAAACCTAAAGATTAAAGCATGGTCAAACACTGTAAATATTTAGAAAAGCAAAGTAATCTAGTAAAATTCTGTTTGTCATTAAGACCAATTTTTTTTGCTTAAACAGAAAATGTTTTCTTAAGGCTTTGCTTTGTGTATTTCCACCGCCACTGAAACCAGGAACAAAATAAATATCAGGAATGCAAATCTGTGCAACATTTCAGTGTCCAAGGACAAAAATCGTAAGGACCACCATCAAGTCCAACTGCTTTTAATTTCAGCAAGTAATTGCGTGTTTTATTCCTGGTTTATTTGTAGTTCACTGTGTTAAGGCATTCAAAATGATTGGTGGCAAAAATATTTTGTTGGGTTGCTCATTTCAGGAAAATAAGAAACTGGTTATAGGTCTGAATATTTTTGTGAAGTAAGTGTACAGCGATATTTGTGCAAAGTGACACTTACCATGAAGAATATCAGAGTCATCATCCACAAAATCTATATCTTTCAAATCCCACTCAGCATAATTATCAAACTCCTAATTTTCAAGAGGGAAAGAAAGATTAGACACTGTAAATAATACACAAACGGGTTTACTTTAAACACACTGACCTCCATGAAGTCTGCTCGAGCTGGCATATATCCAGCCATATCTCTGGAGAGCTGTGAGTCAAATGAAGGTCTTGGAGGATCATCTGTTGCTGTAAGAGACATAACCCACGAACATTAACTGTTAAATAAACATTATGAGAATATTATAAACAGCCTAGTTTAAATCTTTTAGAATTGTCTTTGTATTTATTTGCCACCTTTATTTTGAAGCAAAAAAAACAATACAGGTTCAAAAACATTGAGAGCGAGTTGACAAATATTCATTTAACACCAAAATGCCGACCACGGCAGCCTATTTACCGAGATAAAGTGTAAGTGTGGCCTGATAAATCTGTGCCTGCTGGGGTCTGTTTAACTCAAGATGACAAACACAAATAGCCACACTGGAAGAACATCAGATTAACACAAAAACAGATTTCCTCTGCAGATAAGATGGTCTGCTTGATAACAACTAATCCAAATGCTCCCAGACAATCCAGGCCAAAGACAAACAACCTGAGGCTAAAATGATTAAAACAATAGTTTTTTGGAACTTGAAGACCACTGGTCACAGTGTGCTTTCATTTACACAAAGGAGCATGAATTTTTTTCTTCTTCACAGAATTTGATGAATTATTGTGTGTGTACATACTTAGCATCAGACATCATGTTAGTATCTTGTTATTCATCACAAAACAGCTTTGAATATTGACAGGTGCTTCCTTACGCTTAAAGGGAATGGCTGTGTCTGCTGTTCGAGACAGATGTTCTTCCATCTGTCTGAGACTGAGCAAAGTGGAGGAGAAGAGAGGATTGTTGATGAAGTTCTTCATGTAGTGACCTTCACATTCCTCTTTGGTCTTTGTACGCATCTGATAAGCCACATCCTGCCTGAAGAAAAGCCCAGATCTCAAATACATTAACCTCCGATGTGTCTCTGCATCAGATCGTTTAATATAAACTTTGATCTACAAAATATAATTGTTGCTGAAGTGAGAAACAGCACTGACCAGTTACCAAAACCACAATCCACAACAGCTTCTAAAAGCGCCATCTCTTCTTGAGCAGTCCAGCCTGTTTCTAATATGGGAAAATCGGATGTCTAAAAGAAAGATGAACAAAGCAATGAGTATTTGTAAAAGACACAACCTATGGAGCACCGCAGGTATAATAGACACAAAAAGAAAAAAATACAAAAAGATCAAAATACATACAATAAATGAATGAACTGACCAACCTGCAAACTATCTAAGTACTGTCGTGATCAACCCTTTTAACATTTATGGTTTAATATTTAATAAGTAGATAGAAGAAGTATTTGATCCTACCATGATTTCATATGTATGGTCACTCTGATGCTTTTTATATTCATATCCTCTGGTAAAACACTGTAACAGAGATATAACCGAGATAAGTCATATGTAGAAAATATTTAAATAAACCATCACTGTAGATATGAATTGTATACAAAACAATGGGACACTGAATCCAGTGATCTACCTGCAGACACAGGAGGAAAGGTGAAGGGCCACATTCGGCACACTTTATGTAGGGCTCCACTAGATAAGAGGAGCACCCACGACATGGCGGCTTATCGAAGAGGTCATCTGTAATAGATTAATACATTAAGACATATTCAGAATGTAGTTTCAGATGTTTGACAGGCACATCAACAATATCCCTTACTGAAATGTATCTGATAATCATAATACACAGCAGCAGTTCATACACATACACACACGCTGTAGCTTGGTACTAAACACAGCTGTTAATAACCATGATACACAATAGCAGTTCTCTCTCACACACACACATCCTCTAATTTGGTAATAACTGTCCCGTAGAAGCCAGAGCAATTGAAAAACAGAGTTGCGACACGCGCATAGACATCCGTTGGAAGAATTGAATCCGGAAGTAACTTGTGTCATAGTGCTCTATACTGCCATCCAAAGGCAAAGCACAATAACTACACATTTGGTCAAAATTGAGTTAAAGACGTTGTTCTTGATTTACAGCGGCCACCAGCATTGTAATATAGATTTGCCACGAATCGCTCAGTCCAAAGACAACGGTGGCCACCACAGTACAAAAAGATGTCGTTCTCATGTTGACGCAGGGAAGAGATCATGCAGGCTTAAGAAAGACTGTAGAAAGAGCGATGTCTTATTTATTACATTAAATAAAAGTAGGGCTGCAACAACGAATCGATAAAATCGATAAAAAACGATTAGTAAAAAAGTTGTCAACGAATTTCATTATCGATTCGTTGTGTCGCGCGACGCGGACACGTTTGGTTATTAAAAAAAAACTTTATTTGAGCGCGGAGCGAGGTAAACACACTCGGTCTCTCGCGCACTGATGCTAGCAGAGTTCGGCGCCTCATATACAGGGCGGAGCAAAAATTAAAAAACGAGCGGAGGAAAGATACATGACGGAGGCAGAGAAATCCCCGCGACCCAAGTCATCATAGGTGCGGGAGCATTTCACACTAAATAAACAGAAAAACTGTTAACTACAAAATATGCAAACGCGACATGGCGGGAGCAACGCGGCAATGATCCAGCATCTGAAACGCAAACATGTTTGAGTCTGTGATGAGGAGGAAGGGAGTTCAACAGCAGGTTAAGTCACTACAGAATCCTACTTTTGTTCCGTTTCGAAGTGAAGAACGTAATGTCCCTGGTGCGGATGTTTACTCGTTATCCAGATTGACAAGCATCACAAGTTAGCATTAGCTCGTTAATAACAGTATAATCAGGGGTGGTGTAGTTACTTTGCGCTTTGCATTGTAAGACTAAAAACACGTTTTTATTCACTCGCCTTTTTTGGATGAATAAGCTTCAAGTGAATTTGAGAGAGAGTGTGTGTGTGTGTCAGTGTTTGTCAGTGTGTGCGTCTGCAAAAGTGTGTGCGTTTGCGAGTGTGTGCATCTGCGAGTGTCTGTCTGCAGTGTAGTGTAGAGAACAAGTTCTTACATTCAAACAAATCCTGTTAAGTTTTCTGATTTGTATTGTTCTTTAGTTTTTATAAATTATTTATTGTTCTGGCAGCTCAGGTGGCACTATTATTTTAAAAAAGTCTATATATTTGGCAGATGTAAAGCATACATGTGTATGTTTTTTGTGTTAGTCCATTTTTGTTTGATTTTATTATTTTTATAACAGCTCAGGGATGTTCAAGGAGCAACATGCTTGTGCACTTTCTAAAGATTTTAGTTCTGTTTTTGAATAAAGGGTTGGAAATTATTGCTTTTCTTGTGTTTTTTTTTTATCCGATTCATCGATTAATCGAAAAAATTATTTACAGATTAATCGATTATTAAAATAATCGTTAGTTGCAGCCCTAAATAAAAGGTCTGTGGACTTTAAGCAGAAAAAGAAGGATAAAAGGCAGGCAGGAGCTAGGACCTGCGTTAATATTATAAAGTCTTCCTTGTAGGGACACGTTAGGACCCACAGTAGATATACTCAGATATCTATGGAGATACTTTCCAGCAGAGACGTTTGAGAGAAAGATCGTCTTAAAATTACCCGATGAGGTTACTTTGATTCGGATCAGTATGTGAGTACCATTGTTTTTTCTGTTTGTTAGAACCAAAATATGTTGCTGTTTTTGTTGTAATGTTAGCCGTGCGTGACGGAGCAGTTTTGAGGGTCATTGTTTATCTGGATACGCTTTAATATTGTACTCATCCAGACACTGGAGAGAGAGAGCGAGAGCGTGTTGGCGCTAAAACTGCAGAGAGACGCATTTTACTCTCTTACTTAATGATGAATAAACTTACATTTAATCCGCGGGTCACAAACGCGTTCCGAACGGTAGAGTACGATCTGTATGGATCACAATCATCTGCGATCCGTTTCACCACCATACCGCAGGGGAGAGGGAGAGGAAACGCACATTGTAGAGTTGTTTGTCCGTTTAGGGCTGCTGTACAAAATATGGCGGCGAATTTTATGAATGTAGGTAGCCGTAAGACTCACACAGAACCAATCCCGCGGTCAAATGATGGTAGAACTCAAGTTAAAATGCAAATATCCAAAGATGTATAAGGAAGATCGCAAAATATTAACTCCTAGTAAGGGAAAGTGGCTAACGCTAATGGTACCGCTCCGAGCCGGAGCTCTATGCCAACCACAAGTAAGCTGCTGCTCCTAACTTTCGTTGGTATGAGCAGTGAAAAAACTAAAGCAATAATGTAAAAATTATGGAATTCATGGCCCTTGATGACCAGCCGTTCTCCATAGTTGAGACAGAGGCTTCAGAAATTTGATGCTTTATCTCAGCCCAAAATACACCATACCGAGTCGGGGGTACTTTTCTGACGTTCTGGAACAGAGACATGCTTTGGAGACACACGCAGTGGAGCACGAGCTGCCGGCCACACTCAAAGTGCATCAGTGGGGGATTATTGAAAATGTCCTGACGTTGCTCGCACCTTTCAAGGAACTCGCTAAGGAAATTAGCTCCTTGACAGCAACAGCCGCAGGTGTGATTCCAGCCATCACTGCACTTAAACGGCTTTTGGAGAAAAGGGCAGACACTGATCGAGGAGTGGGCACTACAAAAACAACACTGCTTTCAGAAAACAGGCGGGTCAGAAAAGGTTCTGCAACATTGAAATGGAGCCACTATATACTTTGGCCACCGTTATCCACCCCAGGTAGTTTATAGACAGCTATTACATAAAGCCACATGATTATGATCATTTTTGTTAATGATATTATTATTATTGTAGTTCTTATTATGTCTGATGGAACATCTTATATGTTTATCAGAAAAACTACATAACTAACTATAGGTTATTTGTAATGCTTTGTCTGGCATCCTAGCTGTATTAGAAACACTATCATGTGACCATCACTATCATATTGTCTTTGTTTATTCAAAAGGTACAAGAATCGCTACTTTTTTTAGCAAATGTAAAAGATCAAGTGAAACAGGTGCATTTGACAATTCTGGAGAAGACCGAACAGGCCCTTGATAAACCTGCCGCAGAAGCTTCAGCCGAACCTGATCCAGTCACAGAAGTACCGACAGGCCAAAAAGTCATGTAGTCTACTACTTTCAGTACATGATGGCTAATAAAGGAGAATGCTAAGGTGGAGCCGCTGCTGGCCAGTCCCTCCTCTCTGCAGGTAAGGAGCTACCTGTCCCAGTTGCCCACCAGCAGAAGCGAAAATGCTTTGGCCTACTGGAGCATTAACAAAGATTGTTTCCCTGCACTGGCTCAACTTGTCCGAGCCAATCTCTCTGCTCCATCTACAAGTGTTGAAAGTGAGCGCTTATTTTGCTTGGCTGGACATGTGGTAGATGAAAGAAGAAACCGATTAACAGGTGACAAGGTGGAGATGCTTCTCTTTGTGAAGAGAACCTTGCTCAGTTGTATGTTCAACGGTTATTTCTACCTTTTTCAAGCCACAGAGCACATTATATTGTAAAGGTGAAAAGATCCTGTAATAATATTTTTTTGCTATGATATATTTTTTGTTCATTAAAGAATAGTAGATTTTTGTTTGTATGTGCTTTCAATTAAAGTTCTTAAAACGGAATCGGCAGGTCACACTTAC
The DNA here is from genome assembly GCF_015846415.1 of Triplophysa dalaica. Classification (NCBI taxonomy): domain Eukaryota; kingdom Metazoa; phylum Chordata; class Actinopteri; order Cypriniformes; family Nemacheilidae; genus Triplophysa; species Triplophysa dalaica. The sequence goes on along the minus strand of NC_079550.1, from coordinate 9,898,125 downwards.
AAAAAAATCGGAAATCACAATCGGCCAAGAAAAATGAATGCATGCATACTTTAATGTATTGCCCTTTATGCATCCTTCCTAGTCAAATTAAACACACAAAATTGATTAAAACCCTCTCTCTGGCACTCATCAGACAAAATGTTATGATAGATTTAATCAACGCATATATTGTGTTGGCATTTAACGAAATGTGTTGCAAATACAGATGCTTCCGCTGTCTCTACCACTTAAACTCATGCAAACAGACTGAAAGTTTGGCACTATTGAGAGCTCAATATAACCACGTGGCGGCGAGATCTAAGTGTGTCGCAACTCTGTTTTTCAAAGGCTCTGGCAGAAACTATATGGTATCAGAACACCATAGCATTGTAACATATCATTATATCAACACAGTACAGAATATCCATTTTAATGTTTTTAATACTACAAAAGACGGTGGGGTGTATTATCTGTGGAACATGCCTGTAAATTGGTCACACGGTCTTGTCAGTTTGTTACAAGTGTACATTTAAAATTTGCTAAACGTATAGCTGACATATACTTACTTCCAAAAGACGCCAGGCGATCCATGCTGCAGATGATGTCTGAATAATGCTTGTTTATAATGTGAGCAGATGTGAAATATTCCTCGTTTGCAGTTGTTTTGTGCGCAGCTAATATTTTAACAGCTCGATTTTGACCAATGAAACATAACGACTTCAATGAAGCACCGTTTATTAAAAGAAGTAAGTGAAACACTGATGTTGTGCGTCATTTCACACATTAATGCATATGTAAACACAAACGCTGTAGCCCACAATGCACATCCCATGAGGAAAAACAACTGACTGCTTTTGTTATAGCGCCCCCGACGGCACCTGCGTGGTTCATGACGAAATGCATTGACTACAATCTCTCCCTCGAGCATAGATAGGAGGCTTGTTCGACTTGATCCTTCGCCGCAAGATCCGACAGGTGAGAGCTTTGAATTGTTCAATGCCATGCACCACCAGTTTTGTCATTTTACCATATGGCAGAAGCAGCCCTTGCATTTCTTTTGCATTCTATTATGGTTGAACTGTTATATATGTCTATTAAGTACTTAATCATACATACAGTAGTTTTAATAATGTTGGCACACATACGTATATAAAAAATAGTTTTTAGCACGACTGTAGATGCAGATTTTGGTGTATTTTTAAGGAAACTGATCCTGCTGTAGACAGAAATAGAAAACATAGCACTTTGAGTGACAAAATTGAAGAACAGCGTGACAGAAATTAAGAACAAAATGAAAACAATAAAGAACAGAGTAGATTTGAAGATGTTCTGGACTTTGAAGTCCCAGAATAAGAATATTGTGTTATATTGATTTCTGCTTTAGCAGATCTGAAGGAAATCTGCTGTTGATTTTATTTACCCTGTCAGAATTGTCTTGGCATCACAAAAAAGTAAAAAATAAAAACAAATAAAATGGACCTGTTGTACAGTATACTTGTTGTTTTTGACTTGTGTAACATTAATAAGGTTGAACATAAAAAAAGCTTTTAAATATTATATTGTTTAAAAAAGTCAACTTATTTACATTTACGAATTTGGCAGACTCTTTCATCCAAAGTGACATACAGAACATGCAAGCTATACATCTCATAGTATATATTTAAGTCAGTTACATAAAAAGGCAGATTTGTCTAATTGAAATCTCAAGATTGACTAGTCCTAACTAAATGCTAGTCAGTAAAACTAAGACACAGTCATGAACTATATTTATGCAATGTGTGCAAACGTTGTGTTTGACTATTGTGATTACAAAAGGTCTTAATAGAGCTTGTAAATACTATTTTGTTTATTTTCTGCCACCTACTGACCACATTACATAATATTTCCATGACTCTCCTATGGACAATATGACCATTGTAAAATAAGTTTGTTACATTCAACACTGTATATACAATAAACACAAATACAATAATATGACATTGTCCAGTAAACTAGTAAAACCTTGCAAATACCCACACATTAAAAACAAAAAGTAAAATATTGTTTGATAAAATAAAGATGCTAAAGCTGAGCTTTGCAGAAAAACAAATGCTGAAAACAAAACAACTAAATGTATACAAATAAAACAAATCAAAAGTGGTTTATTCATATCTTACACTGATATAACTATCATAGTTCGTATGTGTCTGCAGGTAATTGTATGTTTTACATGTAAAATAATACCAAGAGAAATGCAAACATTATTCATGGTTGATTTCATTGTTTATTTCCTTAATTTTGTAAGTCAGTTTGGAATAAAACATCTGCCTAATATATAAATGTAAATTATTTTTAAAAACGTTGTCATGTCCTGTAATGGCTCTTTATATATATATATATATATATATATATATATATATATATAGGCTTTTAACTTGAGATTCTTTAACATTCAAAATATATGGCTTGGCAAACCATTTAATGTTGCATTTATAACACCTGCTGGAAATAGAGTCAAACACAGACCAAATAAATGCAAGCGTTTATTTATACACAGTTGTGGTAAACACATTCTACGTCACGTCAACGTCTCGGTTATGCGCAGAATACAAGTCAGAAATCGAAGGGAGCCTATGGCAAGCCGTTTTGACATAAAAAACTTTGGTTTGACCATCCATAAAATATATTTTAGATAGTTTCAATTGTATTTCGACGAGTCATAATTATAATTTGACTAGTCACATTGATAATTAGAGATATCTGCAATTATAATTGCACTAGTAGGAAATCTGATTCGAAATATCTGTAAATATGTTTTGACTAGTCAAAACTCTATTTGAGATATCTGTAATGACGTCATAGATATCTAAAATGAACGCGTCTATGGCTATGGCAAGCCGTTTTGACATAGATATACTAATTCCAATTGTGATGACTCAAAATTACAGAAGAGATATCTGTAATTGGAATTTTGACTTGTCAAAACTAAATTATGACTAGTACAGCCAAGGGTATTTTATGTCAAAACGGCTTGCCATAGGAGCCGCTACTTCTCCTTCGTCAATGACATGAAAGAGGAGCTCTCAAGAGAGCCGAGACGGACTCGCTGCACAGCGCGCAGACTGATGAAACTGTCAGTGACTGAAAAAAGTTGAAGCTAGAAAAGCATGTTTTCCGAGATGAATTGGTAGAGAGATATGCATCATTCTTCCTGCATCGACATGCACGAAGCCGGTTTGTCTCGATTGCTCGGAGTCTGTTGCCATTGTCAAAGTGGAAACCGCAAACGGCATTACGAAAGTAGACATAGACAATATGAGGAAACTTGCCCGCAGCAGTCCGACATATGAATATCCCTTACTCACTACACCCAACAACGAGCAAATGAAAGTTCCCTAGAATACAGTTGATCTTATGATGGACATCAGCTGTCCTGCGTATCCAAAAATTGGACTAAGGGATTCGGTTGAACAAAAATTGAAGTTTATTAATTAGAAAATCAGCGCTAGACAATCTCAGACATAATGTCTTTCAGAGTGTGGGTGTATCTTCCAGCTTGCTTCGGACCGTGGCCAACCCCTGAGCGCCTCCACATTTGCTGCTTTCTTTGTGTCCAATGGAGTGATGCTTCATCTGATATTTTCGTAGACTACTCCCTTCTTCTTTTACTACCTGCAAGATAACACACTTCCCCCACCCAGTTTCCACATAAACTTTGTTTCTTAGACCCCACGCTATATGGGTATGTGCGTTGATGTGTAGCATACTCTCCTGTCATAGTTGCCAACTCTCGCGAGACAAATAAGCAACCTCAGCTTTAAAAACAAGCCCAAAACAAGCCCAATATAATTTTATTATGTATTTACAATCGTTCTAATTTATAATTAACAATTTTTGTACAATAAATGAGCCTACAACATTTAAACTGGAAATTATCTTTTATTTTAATCAGCAAACTGCAACAAAACGTGAGGGCACACTCTAACCACTCTCGATGACATGTGAGCAAGAATAGGGTTGGAGAGATGTAAAAGAAGAAAAAAAATAAGAGCCTTAAAGGGAGCAACACAGCCACATATTTATAGCTTAATAAAATCAACTAGAACCAAATGTATCTGCTATTACTAGTATTCTATATGACAACTTGTTTTTTTATTTATAGCCTGTGATAATTAATTAATTACAAAATCTTTGAAAATTTTACCTATTAAAAAAAAGTCATCCCTCTTCTCCCCTGCACCATCCATATCCTCCCCTGTCTCCTCTCCATCTCTGTACATCCCAACACTGAAGCGCTGCAACATCTCCTGGCTTGGAACAAAGTCCTTGCAGCAAATCCTGAGTCTTCTTAGGCCATAGCGAATGCACAATATGCTACTGAGAGTCCTCTGGCCCATTCTGTTCCTCAGTTTAGATTTGACATGGTTCATTTGTGAAAACACCCTTTCAACGTCGGCATTGCTCAAAGGCATTGCAAGAAGGGACAGCGCAAACAGGGCCAGATGTTTAAAACACTGCTCTCCACTGCTGTCCTTGTAGTTCAGAACTTCAACCCAGAACTGTTCTGCTTGACAGTCTTCTTTTGTTTTCCACTCCTGGAAGTTGATTGCCTGATACTGTGTATCCAGGGCCCCAAGATCACCAGCGTACATTTTCAGCATGGATACTGCGGCTAACTGTGGTTTGCTCTGTAACAGGATCATGGATGGGCTGAATGATTCCATGGATTTCCAGGTATTGATATTTGCTGGCAGCCTATTCTGCACCTGCTTTGCAGCTTCCAGAAGAAAATCACGGCATCTGATCTTCATATTTGTTTCAGCAGTGCTGTCGAGCTTCGCTTCTCCAAGAACAATAGTAAACTGCACCCCGAAATTAACCGCACACACGGGCAGATGATGGGCTGTGTCATTCAAACTGACATCAAGTAGTTTGGAATCAGAAGGAGGAATGGCGCTAGGTGTAATTACTTTTGAGATAAGTGTACGAAAAAATGACTGTAGGCAGTCAAGCATTTTAAATGCATTCCCATTTTCGAGTTGGAACAATTTGTTGACTCTAGAAAACTCATTTAAAATAGGCATAAGAAACTCCAGGTACAGTTTGTTCAAGGGATCGCAGTACATCTGGTAGAGCACTTCTGCATCATAGCACCGTTTTGCATCTTTGCACAGCTGGAAATGCAATTTCAGCTCATCCCACTGCTTTAATACACGAACACAGCAATCATATATGGAGAGCCATCGAGTGCCTGAAAGCTGCACGAGCATCAGTGGCGTTTCACCAGGGTTGATTAATTGGTAAATTTTTGCATATTCTCTGCGCCTCAGAGCACTGTGAGAAAACCACTTGTGCGAATGTGAAATTAAAAACTCGAGATTGCGAGGCAGTGTTTCAACGGCTTTGCTGGCACAAAGTTGAATCGAATGACACACGCACTTAAGTAGTTGTAGTTTCTCATTCTTTTTGAGAAGGTGAGTATAAACTGAGTTTTTCCGTCCAACCATGATACTACAGCCATCAGTTCCGCTGCCTAGGCACTTTTTGAAATCAAGACTGACACTGTCGAGAAACTGAGTCAGTGTTGTCGCGATGGCTTCTGCCGTCTCTCCCTGCAAATCCACTAAGCCCAAAAATGTTGAAACTATTTTGTTCAATGAGACACTGAAGTAACGCACTACCACACACAGCTGCTTTACGGAAGAGACATCTGTGCTCTCATCAATAACCAGTGAATACTGAGTCTCTCCGATATCTTTCAGCAAGTCATGGAACATGCAGGGGGCTATTACATTGTTTATAAGTGCTGTACATTTTGTACGATGGATGCTCAAATCCTTTTCAAAGGCCGAATTTACTAATTCACCCAAGTGATCAATTGAACTGACTGCTGTGTGGCAAGCAATATAGGTTGCTAGCTGAAGCTCAGCCTTTTGATTTGTAGAAGAAGGTTTTGACACTGTAAACCCGATATCTGTTAAGCGTGTTGATGAAAATGGTTTTGCATTCCTCTTGTGTTTGTCTGTGTTAGCATGTTGTAAGAGGTCTCCATGGTGAGCACGAATCTCAGTTTTACAGTACCTGCACATCGCTTTGCTTTGATCACCGAACACTTGACATATCCAGTCTTTAAGTTTTGTATCCTTTTCCCAGTCTGTGTTGTATTTTTTTCCATACTTGGACCACTTTGTTGGTGCCATTGTTTGCTATAATTTACATGTTTTATTTATGTCCATCTAAATGTCATCGCTTGGACAACGTCACGCGCCTGCACTTTGAATTCGATTTTTCACCAATGAGGGGAGAGGGGGAGGAGGACTCCCGGAGGAGGGGGCTGAATGTTTTGACGACATATGTTACAGAATTTATATTACTTCATTGATTGGCAATTAGTTGTAATCTGAAAGTGTCAATCAATGCATGCGAGTAAAACGGTGACCATAAATTAAAGTAACAAAGTTGCTTGTCAAATTTTCCTAACAAGCAACATTTATTTTTTAAATAAGCCCAAAAAAACGCAACCCGCGACTTATGATTTTTTACCGCAACTTGATAAAAAAACAAGCCCAAAGTCGCGGATTATAAGCGGACTTGGAAACTATGTCTCCTGTCCTCCTTTCCTGCCTGGAATGCTGCACACACACACACAACCCCCACATCCTGTTGAAAATTCCGTTTTGCACTAATATTCTCCCTTAACTCTGAGACCCTACTCAACATAGTAAAATAATGCAATGTTATATTAGGTAAGCCGTAATAATCATATGAAAAAACACACACAGAAAATGCAATAGATATAAACCCTTAGATAAAACATATAGAACCCAGATAAAATATATAAAACCCTTCACTTAGGAAAACATCACTGACCTTAACTGATGGGAAAATAGTAAAAGAGCGTCTGAAGGCAAACAGGTTTAGAAGGAAAATAAATTGATGAACTAATTTAAAGAGTAGGTAGCATGAGATCATGAATAGACATTTCATGCAGTCTGTTATGTTGCCGTGTTTGAAAGTAAGCTGTCTGCCAAGTTGTAAGTCCGAAGGTGAATAAAAAACAAAGTTATTTGCTTGTAAAAATGGGAGTCGACTCTGAATCACACAAACGAGACGTGGACTAGTTCACCCGTGTATCTACGTCACTAGACATAGTCCCCGCCTACGTTTTGCTGAGACTGACGTGAAAACGTAATTCTCCTCCCCCAAACACTGTCGCTCATTCGTGATGCGTGTGTATCATGTCTAGAACCTGTGTTCATGTCCGTCTTATTTTAACTACCAAAGGAAGAATGTCTGAAGGAAAAATGGTTACAATTCATTTTTCAAACGATACCAAAGGATTATAACCCCGGGGTTTAACCGTGCGCGCGTCATTTCACCGAAGATTGCTTTAATAATATTGGCGCATTCAGTGCAGGATATGTGAAACGACTATCCTTGAAAGAAGGGGCAATGGCAACTTTATTTGGACCTGTTAGCCCCACCGAATCACAACCTGTAAGTGTGACTATTGATTTTTGTCTTAACTTCAAGAAATATTTTTGTACCTTATGTCTGTGTTTAGCTAATGCATATAACGCTAACATTAGCATGTACCGTTATTTCTGGGGTGTTACAGTTTGTTTATCTGGTAATTGACTTTGCATGTTGACACATTTGCCGCACGTGCACCTATATAGAAATATTCGGTTGATATAACAATCATTTTTCATAACGTCGACTTTCTGAAATGCTCTATGTACCATGGCAACGCACAATTTAGACGAAATAATAGTATTACTAACGTATTAACAGTATTTTAAGAAAAAAATATTTTATTTCATTGATGAGCAAAAGCACAACATGCATGTTGTCACATTGGGAGTTTTTATGACAAGAGTTGTCACTTGCCACTGACAAACATCCTGCTCCAGTCGTGGTGGAGTTTGTTGTGGATTAGTGTCTTCTTTCTCGTTAGACTCGGGCTCATATTGGTAAAATCGCCGCCATCTCTAGCTACACATATAATGTACGTGACATCCAACGACATGTAAACCGTAATACTGTAATCCGTAAACCGAACGAATCATTTGAGAGTCAGTCAAGAAGTAAGGTACGAAAAACTGCCTATTATTACGACATTAAAGTGTTTAAACACATTGTATTTACATACACTTGTTGTTGGACACTCCATAAACCAAAGTAGGTCCTAAAAAACCATATGCTAGGTACTCTTTAAAAGAAAATTTTAAACCAACCCCCCTTTCAGCTGTAAAAGCCTTAAGGAGAGCTGAAATGTTATCAGAGGATGTTCAGTCACAACTTGATGCTGCTATTTGTTAATCTTAGTTCAGCGGAAAACAACACATTGACGTTTCAGACCTTACACAGTAGTTAATTAAATTTCTCTGTCTGTTAAGTTTTTGATATGTAGCCAACTTGCATTATTATGTGTGAATTAATGCTTGGGAAGAAGATATTCTCTAGTTGTAGTTTGAACAATACTACTTATCAAGAAACACCAGTATTGATTGCATGAATTCATTTGCATATATGAATGGTTCAATGGTTTATTGTAAAAAAAATACTTTACAGTGAAAAATATATGTTTTACAGGAATACATAGACTAATGGTAAACCTTTAGCCCTTCCATTGACTAACATTGTGGGATACTTTCCTTCGTCTTTTTCTGGGGTATTTTCTTTTCCTCCTTTAGAGGAAAATTCTTCTCTTCCTCATGAGGTCCATCTCTCTCCAAGGGATGAGGCCGGTTCCCTCCGTGTCCATAATGGGGTCCTAATGCGTTATCTGTTACAAGAAACCGTCATTAGTACACTGTCCTTGCCATAAAACAGATTCTTAGATCTGCATTGGGCAAGTTCAATGTCTAATGTCTAACCATAGCTTGTGCGAGCTAAATACATAATAGATAAACAAATAAATAAAGAAATCTCACCAGCATTCCTGTTCTCTGCTTCAATGATGGCCGCTCTAAAAAATAAGAAACAAAATAATTCTAGTGGAACACAAATAAAACAAACCCAACGTGAAATCCCAAGGAATCCACCAGAAGAAAAAGCTGCACCTCCACGGTGACTTAAAACTGCGTATTTATTTATTAACAACTAGCCAGTCAACAGAAGGCACTACGAGATCTAACGTTACATTGTTTTAGGAGATAATTTCAGTTTGTCGCATCGGGACGACGATTACGTCAGAAACCCTGAGCAGGAAAACCGCATAAAATACACAAATAAGTCAACTGTCCGAATTATTCCAACTATATCGTCAATGCTATGCTAATATGTTTTACAGATGACGTGAAACCCCCCTTCCACCTCCTAAGAAGAAAACCTTGGTTATTTTTTGTAAGAGATGCCTTATTTTGAGGATGTTTAACATATGTAGGCCTACTTCGTGGAGCTTTTTCATTAGCTTATATTACATATTATTAAGCACTGTGGCATATTTGAATGTTTAATTGATCATGCTCTATATTTTATTGACACAGTGATGCAGGGTAAAATGTTAAACAGCTAAAAGTTTTACGTTTTAAAGGAACAGTAAGTGAAATTTAGCGGCATCTAGCGCTGATGTTACAAATTCGATCAACGACTCACTCCATCCCTCCCCCTCCATTTCGAAGCACTACAGGGACTGACAAAACATGCCGAATCACATGCTGGACCTGCGGTGTATGTATAAAAGATATAGCTCGTTCTAAGGTAATAAAAATATAACGATTCGTCATACACCTCTGAAGACCTATGATAAGCTATATAGGCCTATACTAGATTGCATTTCTGTCAAAAAAGTTACTCGCTAGTCTAGAGGCGTTGCTAGACTTAAAGCTCTGCTGGGGCACAGGCCCCCATTACTTTTTCTATCACTTTTCACTTAAAAACCTGTTGTGTGCAAGAAATGTGCAACACAGTGCACTATAAAAACTTCCCTTGCTGAAACCACTAATCCTACAGTTCAACAATAATGAGGAAGGTTAACATTTATGTATTTAAAAAATATTTAAGTATTGTCAACAAACTTAATATAAAATATATGTTATTAACATGATAATTTTGTTCCACATCTGCATTCATTACACACTGATAACAATGAATAATTACATCTTTTCAAGAATTTACAATCAATATTTCAAGAAACCAGTCGTTTTATGACTCCAACTAATAAAAAGAACATACACTGTTAGAAGTCACTGTAGATTTAGCAGCACATTACTGTAAAAATCCACAGTACAATACTGCATGTGTATATTACAGTAAAATACTGCAGTGCATAATGCATTCTGGGTTATTCATTGAGCGGGAAAATTTTACAGTATTTTTTGGTCTCCCTGTGACTTCGCTGAATAAATATATTTTATCTAAAAAAAAGAAACAAAGTCCAAACAAAGTTTTTTTCATCTACAGGACTATTAATGATCGAGTCAGAATACGATGATAGATATTATTTAGAAACTTTCTTTAGTTTCGTCATATTTTCATAGCCTACCTCAGTGGCGTGTCGTCACCCTTGCGCACCTGCGTGGTGCATTTTGGGCAAGGAAACACATAGACGTGCACAGACATGGATTTCTGCACCAAATTACGGCAGTTATTAGTTTCGGACCGGTTAAACTGTGTGACTGCGTCGCTTTTACAAGCATGAATTAGTTTACTACATTGCATATACAGTGGTGTGAAAAAGTATTTGCCCTTTTGGATTTTTTTGTTTTGCAGATTTGTCATGCTTAAATGATTCAGATCATCAAATTACTATTACTCAAAGAAAACCAGAGTACATACAAAATGCAGTTTTTAAATGATGGTTTTATTTATCAAGGGAAAAAACAATCCAAACATTTCTGATCCTATGTGAAAAAGTAATTGCCATCCTGAATTAACTGTGATGAATTGAATAACTGAGTTAAATTTCACTAGCCATACTCAAGCCTTATTACTGCCAGACCTGTTGAATCAAGAAATCACTTAAGTAGAACCTGTCTGACAAACTGAAGTAGTCTAAAAGATCTCAAATAGCAACACATCATGCCGCGATCTAAAGAAATTCAATAACAGATGAGAAACAAAGTAATTGAAATGTATCAGTCTAGAAAGGCGTTACAAAGCCATTTCTAAGGCTTTGGGACTCCAACGAACCACAGTGAGAGCCATTATCAACAAATGGAGCAAGCATGGAACAGTGGTAAACCGTCAGTGGCCGGCCTCCCAGAATTACTCCAAGATCACAATGACAACTCGTCCAAGAGGTCATAAAAGATCCCAGAACAACATCTAAAGAACTGCAGGCCTCTCCGGCTTCAGTTAAGGTGAGTGTTCATGATTCTACAATAATTCTGTGGACTGATGAGACAAAGGCTGAACTTTTTGAAAGTTGTGTGTCCCATAACATCTGGCGTAAAACTAACACAGTATTCATAAAAAGAACATCAAACCAACAGTGAAACATGGTCGAGGTATTGTGATGGTCTGTGGCTGCTTTGCAGCTTCAGGACCTGGTCGACTGGCCATAATTGATGGAACCATGAATTCTGCGCTCTACCAGAAAATCCTTAAAGAGAATGTCCAGCCGTCGGTTTGTGACCTCAAGCTTAAACTTGTGTTATGCAGCAGGACAATGATCCAAAATACACCAGCAATTCCACCTCTGAATGGCGTGGCCTAGTCAAAGTCGGGACTTAAATCCAATTGAAATGCTGTGGCATGACCTTAAAAAGGCTGTTTGTGCTCGAAGACCCTCCAATATGGCTGAATTAAAACAATCCTGCAAAGAAGAGTGGGCCAAAATTCCTCCACAGCGACATGAAAGACTCATTGCGAGGTTTCGCAAACGCTTGAATGTAATTGTTGCCCCCAAGGGTGGGACAACTAGTTATTAGGTTTAGGGGGAAATTACTTTTTCACATATGGTCAGAAATGTTTGGATTGTAAATAAAACCATCATTCAAAACTGCATTTTGTATTTACTCTGTTCTTCTTTGTGTAATATAAAAATTGGTTTGATGATCTGCATCATTTAAGAATGACAAATATGCAACAAAAAAAATCAGGAACGGTGCAAATACTTTTTCACAACACTCTATATCCGCTTTTTGTAGCTATTATCAGTGTAAATGATTACGCTGACACATGGGCGCCGTAAAGGGGTGGAAGGTTAGGACGATTCTAAGGGCCCAGGCTGATTTGGGGCCCAGAAGAGCAGACCCCCTTTTTATTTTCCTATTTCTTTTCTCTTTTTTATACATAAATTAAATGCAAAATGCTAGGGCCCCTCGTGCGCTAAATTTGTATTTTGTCCGTTTTGACCATAGATTTAATATTTAAAAAAAAATATTGTATTACTGTTCCAGTCAAACCCCTCCCTGCTCCCTCTCACAATGGTTCATTCCACCTGCGCTGTCCGAGCTACGATCTCTAGAGTAGCGTCTCTTGCTTATTGGACTTGTTATGATGCAGCGCAGACAGTGACACACGCAGACATGTCACATCAAAAGTCAGGGAAACAAAAACGGAAAGAAAAGAAGGAAAGAGAAGACAGAGAACGCCAAAGTCGACAGTATGTCACACAGTTTTTCAAAAAGAAAGGTCTCTTGCCCTATTCCTGTATTCCAAAACTTATTTTTGTTGCTACATGACCTGCTTTTATCTAGCTAGCTAAGTAAAATAATTACTGAATTATGATTTACATCCAACAATAATAACATCTCTGCTCTCTCCGGGACGGGTTATCATGTCTCGTAGACACAGATTCAGCGGCTGCTGCACACCCACGTCCTCCTTCCCCCACGTCCCCCGTCTCAGCCGAACAAGGTGAGCCTGAGCGCGAAACTTCGCAAAGATTGAAGCCTCTAAACACGTCTTATCTACTGTGTTCGCCACATGATGATAACTTTGCAAAACAAAAAGTAATCTACACGCTTCAAAAATTACAAAATCAGTTTGACGTGTCGTGTGTTCTGTGAAGTGACAGTGCTGCTGCTACGATCGATGCTGTCAAACTTGACGTTCTTAATATGAATAAAATGCCCCAGAAAAAAATTATATAAAATTGAATAATACGTGTCTCTACTGTAGCTGATGTTTCCTGATTGAGCAGTTTGAGATAATAAATGTTCTCCCTTTTATGTAAACAAGTACATATTTCTATATTTTTGGTAATTTTGGTAAATTTTGGTTTCCATAGGGCCCAGAATTTCTGGCAGCACCCCTGCGCTGACAAATAAACAAAATTGTAAACGTGGCCCATTAAAGGGGGTCTCGCAATGCCTCTGCACTACTTCTTTAGGTAAACAAAACAAATACACAATTATTACAATTATCTGTGCAATTATATGTGCAAAGTGAGCAAAATGTAGTTGGTTGCTAGTTAGAGACAGACTTACAGATTTACAATCTGCATGATATCCTGTTTGATAAATTTCCATTAAGTCTTACCTAGACAAGTATCTCCAGTAGCCAGTCATTTGAGAGGTACATCTATGGAAGGGATATGACATCTCTCCACTCACCACCACGCCATTAGATGGATATGGATCGTCCTGACACTGGACAGGATACTTTAAAAAACAAAAACACAACTTTTCTATCTCCCACCATCAAAATATATATCAAATCCAGGCCACGGACAGCCATACAGAAAACTATCATACGATCATCTGATAACATAGCACAGAGACTATAACAAACAATTTCATTTTGTGGAAAAAACACGCCCAAGGAAACATGTTACTGCCATGTGCGATGCCGAAATACGTTTATGCTTAAAAGAGCTTTTACTATTTTGCATTTCCGAAAAGTTTTTCAATACTCTACGTTCTGGCTTTCAACTATTAAAAAAACATAGGCTAAAGGGAATTTGCATTAAAATGTTACCGTCTTTTGATCAGCAAAAGCCATTTTGTCCTCAATAAGACTAATCCGGAAGTACATTATAAACGTGTATGACGTCAAGTTTTGTGTCACATCCGATTATTAAAGTTAACTTTCAGTTGTTTTTCTCTTTTCTAATAATATATTTTTTATAATACAAAGGAGATCAAAGTTATCTCTTGCATAGAATTGAAATAAACTCAATTAAATATGACAGAGAATTAAGTGTTTTCAGATGTATTTTCTCTTACCTCTCTCTTTAAGGGCTGTTTGTCTGAAAGCACTTGTCACTGGCTCTATGCAGTTTTCCATTCCTGCTGTAGTTATTTGTCTAACACCCCTACATAACAGATCGTGTATGCTTATAGAAAGATTTCTTTTATAATTTACATGATTTCTGATCCGCGCTGGTCCTCTTCTGGTTGTCTCTCAATTGTTGTGAAATGTTTTAGCTCATCCGATCTGTTTCAGCAATTCCAGAACCACCCAGTTTTAACATTTAACCCCTTGGAAAGAAGCACAGTACAGCTGTGAACACTATCATAACTGCATGCCAGTAAGACATAACCGTCTGACACAACTAAACGGGTTGTGGCTCTTTAGATTTCTGCTTTTGTTCCTGTTGCGAAACCAGTTATTCCTTGTTTTCAAGATTTGCATTTTGTAGTTGTGATATCCCACGGAACAAAAGCTCTCCATTGAATTTTTAGTTTCTTTTTTGTAAGAAACATGTATTTTTCGTGTATGGACATCAACCTGTTGCTACTGTATATTGAAACTGGATTCAACCAAGTTACAAAGAATCAGGTGTTAAAACGTTAAATTGTCCTTTTGGTAAGGAAATGAATGTTGTAGTTATTGTGTATAGACGGTAGGGTTGTCACGTTACCATAAACATGTTTTACGATACTATACCAGCTGAAGTATCTCGGTACCAAGTAGTATCACTATGCTTTGCCATGTTCATGCCAGAAATTCAAATCTATACAAAAAACACAGATTTAGATGAAACATTTTGTATTTATTAAAGTTTACTGTAGTAAATACTAAAGTAGAGCTAAAACGGCCAGTAGGTGGCGTCTATTTTCCACTGAGTTAGTGAATCATTTAACCTACTCGTTCAAACGCCAATTTGAATCATTAACTCGTCCGAATCATTCAAAACACACATTCACTTAGGAGAGAAACACAGCAAAAAGGCAGATGTAAGTGTTCAAATGAATATCAATGCTCATATGCAATATTAACTATGGTACTACGATACTACCGTTACCGTCAAAAATAGAGACACATTGTGGATATTTTAAAGCTTTAGCATCTTGATGTTACCGTAGCACCGGTACGCCGTGCAACCCTAAAACGGCCTCAAAGCAACAACAACAAATGTTATTGCGTAGGCGTGATTTTGGGGCCCAAACATAACTTCCGGCGCACATCCGCAAAGAAAAGTCCCTGCAGATTATTTCGGATAACAAGCAAAGTAAATAACAAGTAAATTAAATTAGCTACTGTAGTTAAAAGTATGTCTAGCCAGTACTATTTTGGGTTACCAGTAGAAGAACCGTTACTTGGCTTAATTTAAATTCGACAAAGTTACACGATCCATTCAACAAATTGTTAATTTAATCAAATATACATTTAACACAACTAACAAAATGATTTATTTAATACAATTACTATACAATAAATTATGAACACAAATTAATATTAATTTAAATTGATTAAAACATAAACAGTTATATTATTAGCCACTAGCCATCAACAAACACAGACCGGAAGTTAACTTCAGGCCAGGCGTGTGCGTCTGATGAATCTGAAACCGTCTAAGCTGTACAGCATGTATGTGATACTGTTAGTTTTTTTCAATTCGATTTTGTTTCAGTTACATTTATTTATTTCTAACTGGTTTTATTTGTTTACAATCAAGAATGACACATTTTATTTATGTCTGCTTTTAGGTTTATTAACAAGCAAAAGAAAAATGCAGTTAT
Organism: Triplophysa dalaica; assembly: GCF_015846415.1. Lineage (NCBI taxonomy): Eukaryota > Metazoa > Chordata > Actinopteri > Cypriniformes > Nemacheilidae > Triplophysa > Triplophysa dalaica. The sequence goes on along the minus strand of NC_079550.1, from coordinate 9,882,310 downwards.
TTACAGTCCATAGTTTAGCTTTAGGACAGATACGTTTAGAGTTATACATTTAGTTTTTTAGAGCTTATAGAAAAACAGAACAAAACATAAGACACAAGCTATAAATATTAACAAAAATATAGTGTTTTTATATTTCGGTTACAATTTCCAGCTAACCGAAAACTTTTTGTAATTGGATAATGTTTTTTTATTTTCTTCCTCTTCTCTTAGCCTTTCTCTTCTTCCCGTTTGGATGCACTTTTGTCCGTGTTTTGCACCGTTTGTCTGTATCCATCATCTCAGGAGTCAGTCCTGCCGGTACACATACATCAAGGTATGTTAAATCTTCTTGATAGAAGCAACATACAGTGCTTTATGCGGAAGTTTCATAACAGCTGGAAATATCTCACCATCTCTGACAGTTTGATGGATAGGTACACAAACATATCCATTCATAGCAAATGAATCCAGCACTTGACCAACCGCTGATGAAACAAAACATATATGATAACAACACATACCACAAGAACACAGAAACACACTCTTCTGTCTGTTTTATTATTTTAGTAAGGTCAATTTCAGATTTCCATTGATTTTATATAAGGCTCATGATATTTACTGGCCGATTTATGGAGCTTTGTATCTCGAGAGCACTAGTAAATTGCACTATTTTGGGGAAGACATTTGGCAAGCTAACCTGTTTACACACACATTTACTTAGCTTAATTCTGTAGATGTGTGTTTACCCCCCAAGAAAACCTTCTGATTTTCACAATTTAAAAGAACAAAAACCCATTTTACTTGTAAACGTTCTTGAGGGAATCAACATATTTAAGAAAAAAGTAGGGTGGGGAGTGGGGACTTATTCATTAGGAGTTGGGCATTACATACCATAATTTTACAAGACATCATTTTGATAAGACCAGGATGCGTATTTAGAAAATAATAGGTTAAATCATCTTAATTTAATTTTGAAACAAATACATAAAAAATGTAACTCACCATTTTCTGGATTCTCTCCAGTAACTACTATCCTAAATAATTTTGGGGGAAAATAGGTATTATACCTGATTATTTCTAAGCATACAAAACACAGACATTTTTTATAATACAATTTGTGTTACATCTGCTACAGGTTAATTTCAAAGGTTTACCTGTAACCTGCTGTCCTGCTAAATGGTGTGCATCTCCTTAAGGGGACAGACATATCATCAAAGACTACCTCGCTGTTAAACCCGAATGGATCATCCTGACATGGAACTGAAATCTGCATAAAGTTGTAATACAATCTTTAGCTGCCTGCTCTACAATGATAGCTTCATTGTTTATGTAAAGATATTGTGTGCTCTGTAATTTACATACTTTTTCAGTATCTTTACACTGAACAGGTACCTGTAAATAAAATTCATGCTCATTATGCTCCTGAAAATAGTAAACTGTACAGTGCTCACTCAAAATAGTGAGCACTGTACAAAGATTAACATGTTTGTACAGGGATATCCAAAACTCAAGGATACTAACAAAATGTTAAAAACAGGCACAATGCTTTTCAACAATTCGTCTCCACAAACGAATCATGCATTTAAACGTACTAAATGACTAAAATCACTAAGACATGCAAACATGACCTCAGCACAATGAATTAATATTTTGCTAATTCATGTAAAGTTAACCGGGATTTGCACTTTTCCGATGGACACGCGGTTGGCCCTGCGTCCTACCTAACTGTAGTCAAAAACGTACGATCTGAATTAACCAGATAGTGATCTATCTCTGTCAACACATTTTCACTGTATGATGTAAATCAATCAAATAATTTCCCTCAATCGAATCAACATCCTCAAAACTAAAATTAATCTTTGAGTAAATCCATGAGCAACACAAGCTAATGTTAACACGCTAACATCAAAACTATTTATAAAACACTGGTCCTCAATACCAGTATTATATCGTATGTGTCAATTTTTACGTTCCACGGAATATTTTTTTCTTGTTTGTATAAAGTTTGCATAAATAAAAATTACCCTCTCTATTCCAACACCTGCACGTGTCATTGCTGAAGCCTTTCACAGTAAAACGAAAGTATGTATGTCGCATCCGGGTGTTTCCACCGTCATTGAAAAATTAATCATTTGTTTTTAAACTTTCTTGTTCTGACTCAAAACAAAAATATAGTTATACATTTCATGCAGTCACCTTCCTAGCTGCATGGTTTCATTTCCTTTTGGTTTATTAAGTATGGAAAGTACGAATATGGCATTTCTCACACTTCCCACATTTACATTTTAACTTAAAATACGTATTTGTATAGAACAGTATTACACATTGTGAAACTTTGGTTTGTTTTGCACAATGAGCATGAATTATCATAAGAATTATACGATTACTTTTAGAGTGTATTTCTGCATTGAAAAATTCTGTGAAAAATACCAGATCCATGTCAAAATCTATGTGTCAGAAACAAATTAGATTTTCTCAAGGTTTCTCATCACCACAAGGTGATGATATTGCACTACAAAAGACAAGGCATGATCACAACAATAAATCATCTTTATTTTCCTTAATAGACATGTTTGAACAAAAGGAATGATATTTGGTTTTTTCTCAAGTATTGGCCAGGGTTTGGATTTTGTTTTTTTATTGTTGGAACAGCAACCCAACAAAAGCCATTCAAAAACAGACTGTTTTGTACAGTGTCTACAACTACCTACTACCTCCACAAGAGGGCGATACATAAGAGTAACTCAATAAGAGTCCACATCATACAGCTCTTCCCAGGAAGTGCTTAGGGAGAGGTTTACTCACAGTTGCGCCCGCTCCACCAGATATAATCTTAAAGTTGTACTATGCATTTCAGATTTTCAATTGCTGTCATTTGCAAATCTATTTTTAAACTGTGACATTGTAGTGTGTTGTTTAGATGAAGTCTAGTCTAGTTGAACTGTTGGTTTATTCTAGTTAAAACTTCTCTTTAATGACATTTGTAGATTCGGCAAACACTACTTTCCAAAGCAACTTAGTGTAGTCAAGCTATGCATTTTAAAGTACATTTCCTTATTTATTCGCCCTTGTTTTGTTCAAAACCTGTAAATGATTCTTTCATCCGTGAAACACAAAAGAAATGTCTTGGTTGTTTTGTGTCTGTACAATGGAAGTCAATGGGAGCCAATGTTATTTGGTCTTTTGTGTTCTGCAAAAGAAAGAAAGTCACACAGGTTTGGAATCACATGACAGTGAGTAAATGATGACAGGATTTTCATTTTGGGTGAACTGTCCCTTTAATTTATAGTATTCTTACTTCTCCAAACAGGACATGATAGTAAACATATATATGAAATGCATAAAATACACTCCAGCAAACTTTGGTTAGTAGATTACTTTATAATACAAACCATATCTATACAAACACCATGCTGTAAAGAAACATTTGACCAATGTCGCAGATATGCTTTACATTTTCATCTAATTTGAAACAGTATTTTTTGCTACATGCTTGCTAGCATTACCACTCGCTGCATCATATTAAATGTAGACTATGAATAGAGGCTGCACCCATTATGCACAGGGGACTCGCTAACAAAGCAATGATGCAAATCACACGCGGGGAGACACGTGGTGGCCCATACGGCAGAGCGGTGGGGCTCTGGGCCATAGTGCTAAGACTCAACCAGCTTGTGGGCCAACCTCGGCCTGTAAAGAGTTTGAAAGACACGGGCCAGGGAAGCTCGGACCCTTTTGTATGGATCCAGGACCTGGAGAGACTGGGGGTCGTGCCATACAAGAAGTGTGCCACTGTTTGCATGAGCAAAACATTTCCCACCCCCATCACCCCTATGCCCTAATACACCCCCCCTTCCTCCTTCTCCTCTATTCTTCTCACTCTTTTTCTCTAATCCGACACCCCCAGGTGCTAAGGACTGGATCTGGGGCCCCAAAGATGAAAAGAGAGCATCTGCTATATATCTCCGTGGGTGCTCTTTTAAAAGCATAGGCTGTGTTCTGAAAACCTTCTGCTAATTAAATAATGCAAAGTAATATATTGCATGCTGGCTGTTGTTTTAAAGTGTGAGAAATATTGTGAAAGTGTTGCTGTTACATGACCTCATCGCATTGCACGTTTACTTCAGTGAGTGCCGTCCATTTATTTGTGTTAAATGTCTTGTGGCACTCTGGTCAAATAATGAATTGAAAAAGAGATGTAATAGTTCACCTCAAAATATTTTTTTTATCCAAATGTACTCATTTCAAACCTTATGACTTTCTTCCCTCTGTAGAAGACAAAATAAACCCGGAACCGGAACAACGGTGGTACTGGCATTGGTTTTGTGTCTTTACGATAAAAGTGAATGTGTGTCAAGAGGGTGAATAAACATTGACAGAATTTTCATTTTTGGGTGAACTGTCACTTTAAGGTTGAGTGCAGTGCATTGTGGGATAAAGTACTGGTTGCAAAGTGCTATACTGTACAGTACGTTTTGGTACTTGGCATACGTTGGATACAGAAAATGAAATGTACTTCATACTGCCAAATCAGTCAGAAGAGAATGCTAGTCCAAAAATAGCCCGAATCCATTTTTTTAGAAACAACCCACACTACTATTATAGTAAAAGATGAAGTTTGCCAAGCATAAAAATCTGCTTTTCTTTCTTAGTGCCTAGGAGGAAAGACGTATTAAATCCCTAACTCTCAACTTAGAGGTCCTGCATCATTAGGCACGTCAGACACAGCCCTGCATCAAATGATTCCACAGCTGCTCAGGATGTGTCATGAATCACATTCAGTGTCATAGATCACAGTATGGAATAGAGAGAAAGATGATCATATATTACCCCGGATCATGATCTCATTCCTCTCATTGCCGTTCTTGCGTCTCAATGGTCCACTGCAGCAGCAACACTGGCACTCGCCAATGATGCGTAATAGCAGCACTATGACATCACTAATGCCGTCTATGGCTGTCTGTCTTTAGGTTGTGCTGATAATTGAGATGAGTCAGAGACATCAGGTCCCGCTGCCAAACTTTCCTCTTGCTTGCATATGCACACATTCTGCCCGCAGACTTTCCTGGCATATTTGAGTTGCGGTTTATCTGTTTGGGGAAATAATTTTGAAAGGTGTTGGGGATGTATTGATATACAAAGGTCTGTGATTGCTTTATTACAACATAGTCTAATGCATATTAAGATTATATAAACAAACATGTCTGTTAAAAGACCAGTGTGTAAGATTAAGGAGGGTCTGTGGACAGCGGAAATGCAATGTATATAGTAGGGCTGTCACGATAAACCAACGATAAATATCACGTGATTTATGCACAGCTTCTGAGTGAAGTACAGGAAAATGCTGCTGCATCCGAAAGCCAGAGGGCGCTCTCGTGTGGAAACTCCAAATATGTACTGCAGAAGAAGACCATAACACGTTCTAGAATCAAGGAAATGCCCACTGACAAAAAATTTTCACTGTTACTCTAGCCTCATCGGGTATTTTTATGATAATAAAGTATATTTATAATGATCATGTTTGACGGGTGTTACATTTTCAAAGGCACATTATGAGCGACTCAAACTCGAACTGCTTTTAGATCGAGCAGCATTTCCTACTGATCCCAGAGCCATGCTTCACGGACAAGCTACGCATTAAAAAAAAAATATCGACACATTGCATATCCTAGCCAGCTCGATTACAATAGGATTTAGTGGTATCACGATAAATAGTCGTCCAGGCCTAGTATATACATAACTATGTGTTCAGAGGTGTATAAAGACCTTACATAATAAAGCTTAATGTTTTTATTATCTTAGAATGAGCTATTTCTATCTATATTCACCCTTGGTCCCCTTGTTTCCCCACTTGTTTCTACAGTAGCCCTTAACAGACAAACTGCTCTACAGAGTAAATACGCAAAGAAAAAAAAACTGCTCCTTCCGCAAAGAAGCCAAAACGTGATGACATCCTAGTCCTGTGTCAGCCACCATAGAGCTTTAAAAGGGAGAGGTGAAGTGAGCCGTTGATTGCATTGATTTGCAACATCACCACTAGATGGCGCTGAATTTCACTGACTGGTCCTTTCCATGGTTGATAAAAACCTTTTCAAACTTACTGTGTGTTTATGTTTTTGAGTGTAATGTTGGTTAATGCACAGCATGCGTTTCAGGAGAACATAAATAGTGTGTATTCATGTTATATGTACTGGATGTATGTGCACAAGATGACGATCCGAAAAAGTCCCTTTGCCTGAAAATGACCTCATTCTAATGCACACAGCTCAGTCTGATGCTGTCTCTATTTAATTCACTCTTGATCAATTTGATTAACTCTATAATTCATTATCGTCTCTTACATAACAACACCACCAGTGCCACAAAGCTTCTTTATTTGTAGGAGATTTGTAAAGTTGATCAAAATGCCAAAAGGTGCAAAAACCTTACTACGTACTATTATAATGACATATAGAGTGGAACATATGAGTGTCTTTGCCAATTGTTCATTTCCAGTATTGCTGTGGGTGAGAGTTAATGCTGTGGATCATCACCTAGATTCATTGAAAGTCCATCTGTCAGCCTTCAGTGGCCAAAATTATGACAAGTTTGAGCATTTTAATGCACTGCTAGGTTACATCAGGAATATGCGCTAAGCAATAACTGAGTAAGGTCGTTTTATTTGAGTGATCATGTAGCTCAGTTGGGATCATTGTTGTATCAGCACAACGGTCACAGATTAAATTAAATGAAAAATGATAAAATATATACTTTGTAATGCACTGTAAGTTGCATTGGATAAAAGTGTCTGCTACATGTTATAGATCCCATTCCACGCGATCCCATTTTTCTATTTAAGTTAGTGTGTAATGTTGCTGTTGGAACATAAACAACACCTGCAAAATGATAAAGCTCAAAGTTCAGTGCCAAGCGAGATATTGTCTTTAATAGAATTCTCTTTTCAAGGACTACAGAGAACGTCTGGATCGGACAACAGCCCTCTACTTCCCGGGTACATGATGTCACTATTCCAAGTGCTTTTAATAACCTTCGCCTTAAGGAATACGTCCAAAAAGGGGGGCGGCCTTCTTAGAGAGGAAGAGCTGCTGGAGTAGTGTTTGGTTATCAGAGATTGTAAACATTTGACTGAGCTGGTAATAAGAATTCAGCTACACACATTCTAAAATAACCAACTGTCAAATTAAAGCTTCCATGACTTTAACATCGTCTGTGAAAGCTGTTCTGTGTAATACAATGATATTGTGTCTTAGTTTGTGTGTGAGTGTGCGCATTGCCTACCTCTAAAACACTTCTATAAAACGTCCATTGAAGTCCTGCTTGCAAATGTCTCCTGGTCAATCTGCTTGTTTATCATCCATCTTGGGTCAAAAATAAATAGGCAAAACTAAGGCTTTTGTTTTTTGTGTTGATTAATATAACCAGTCTGATGGCTTGCGGTGCGGTGTCATTTCCCCCCGCCATAGTAGGAAAATAAATTGCGATCTTGAATAAAGATTGACGTTTGCACATACACTAGCAGACCTCCGTTACACTTCGATCGATCCACATGTTTTTAACTGATAAATTGAAGTTGACGCCACTGTTACTGTTTATTGCTAAAATTTTGTGAATACACATGCACTGAGAGGGGCACCGGCCAATCACAACAGTCTGAGAAGTGGAAGCTCGCTGATATGGTATGGGTGGGACATCTTCACACACACACTCTTAGCGGGGAACAAATCACAACAGACCTGGTCAGCTTTACCAATCAGAGCGCTTCGGAAGGAGGGACTTTCTATAGACGGTAAGAAATCCAGTCATTTTGTTAGAAGAGGAACAGCGGTGAACAAAAGATTTGAAATATGTGAAATATAGAAATTAGAAACATGAACATACATTGTTAAACACCCAAATAGCATAATTAAAGCCTCAAAAACAGCAAAAGAATTGCTCCTTTAAGGTATTTGTTTGGTATTGGTATTGTCAAGGTATTGTTAAGGTATTGTCAAATCTCACCCCAATTTTCTTCTATATTCCATTCTTTACATATTTATATTAAATATTTTTTTTATGAATCATATAATCACATTTCAATGCCGATTTTGTACGTATGCAAGGTTTACACATCAGGTCTGTTAGTTCAGTTCAGTAAAGGGCCGTTCACATCTTGCGTGTAAAAACGCTCGTAAAATATGAGCCACGCCGCAATATCTTTTTTCCTAAAGCGTTTAGGAGCTTGCGTTCTCTTGCCATCTGCCATTGCTAAGCAACTCTGCTGCTAGATTTATTTATGCTGTGATTATATTTCTCTCCAACCTCGATGATCTTTTCATTGTTGTTCCAGAAAAAGTGAAGCAGATGGGTTGGTTCATGACATGCGGTGCACTTGCAAAGTTAAAAAGTTGAAATATTTTCATCTCAATGCAGTGCCGGCGCCTAGAAATAGGAGTGCGTCCACATTTTAAATAATGTATTTGTGCTTGCAATAGATGCAATTGTGAATGAGCCCCTAGGCCCGTATGATTTGAGTTGGACTATTTTAAAACATTTTACTATTTTTTTCTTTATTCTGATAAATTGAAGTGCACACTGACTCATGGAGACTTGAAAGGGGGTCTTTTTTATCTTGGGCTTAAGGAACCTCCCAGTAATGACCTACTATAGCAACCACTGAGAACACCCAATGTGCTTTCCAGGATGTACAGTAACTATGGGTTAGCTAACCACCCACAACAGCTTAGCATCTAGGCGGCAGCTTTTATAGGCAAGCATCACTCACATGTTGTTCTAAAAAGCTATTTAATTATGTAACTAGTGCTGTTATTATAATGATTATGCCAATTATGATGATTTGAGACTAAAATGCTTGTTGAACAGTTCATTGATTACATACAGAATTGCATACAGTTATTCTAGGAATGAAGTTGTTTCCTTGTGATGTTTGTAAGATTTCAAACATTTCATAAGGTATGTCATGTCTTTAGAGGAGGACAAATTGCATTGTGTCAGTGTCATCTCAATGTTGGGTCATAATTCTAGGGCAATATAGCAAGAAGATGATGCAACAGGGTTGCCATATCTGTGTGACAAAACTAGCCCAAGGATCCCACCCCAATACAACAACAAAAAATCACCACTATATCTAAAATACATATTTTAAAGACCTTGTTTTGCATTATGTTAAGTTTCTTCTTTAAAACTACTGTATAGAGATTATCATAAACACTTACTTAAGAAGTGACCAATGGTGATTTTTCACCAGCAGACTTACCCTGCGTTGCAAACACAGACTTGAAAATATGTCATAATATACATCATGTCGCATTAAAAATATATTTTATGCTAACAGAATGTCTGTATTAACTTACAACAATTGAGTATTTACTTACAGATTATATTTTTACAAATATGATTCCAAATATTAAAACAGAAAACAGATGTTCACTGGTGTGTCCTGTGTGTTTCATAATCCTCACTTGACTTTATAACACGTGTATTTTTATGATACCTAATATCGCTTGAAAAACATTTGATGCTCTCAGAGCTCTTTCTGCCATCACGGTGTGATTATTCATAGCAAACAAAGAGGATTTTCTGAAATCTATCCTCTCTTGTGATGTCTAGGACAAGCTGTGCGTATCAGGTTCCACTCAGAACATATGGGTAGTCAGACATGTGTCCGCACAGAGTTTAGCATCTGTGTCTGCAGCAGATACATATGTGTGTCTCTATTTGTATGCATGTGTGTGTGTTTGACCGTCAGCTGAGAGGGTCGAACTTCCTCTTCTTCGGCTGAAAACATTGCTGAGACATCATTGTATGTAGCAGAGTTCACACAGGTCAACAGCAGGGTGTGGAATGCGTGTTTCCCACACTGAGCCGAGCACTTTCTCATGCAATATGTGAACACATGTGTCACGACTCAGAGAGCGGAAATACTGCGGGGCCACTGAGCCATGGGCTATAGGACTGGTTTATGCTGACGAGGCCGAGACTGGTGTGCGTCAGTTCTGTGAATCTACAGAATACTCTGAAAATATAATTTTGATGTGACTACATTTGCACCAAATGAATTCATCTAATTAATTTAGTAAGATAATTGTTTTATCAGCAAGAAAAATTAGCCAATTTAACCATATTTTACAATTATGTAATTGTAAATTATGTTTAACAATTTATTATGTTTAAAAATGTTGTATTTTGACAAAAAAAATGCAAACTGTATGCATAAGATGACAAACAAATTAAATGTTATTTAGCAAATGTCCAACCATATTTGCGCATGTTTAATTTTTACATGCATTTATGTAAATGAACATGAAGTGATTAGCCTTTCTTCAAGAAATGCACCAACATATCATATGTATTATTTCATATTTAATTTACATACGTCTTAATTTATATTAATATTTCATTGTATATTAATTGTATCAATTTACATTAAAAGTAATCAGCAGTTATTGGTTCTTTACGGAGGTCCCCCGGAAGTTAAGTTTGGGCCACATTACATTTGTTTATGTTGTTCCCACTGAAGCTGTCTATAGTTTTTGACTTATCGATTTTATGACTATTTGCGGCTCTATAATTGAACCAAAAACAGTTAACTCTCAACAAAACACAGAGCCTTTAGTTTGCCTGAGCCTATATTATTAAAAATACAGGTGCAAGAGCCTAAAGCCACACCTAACAAACACAATGCATAGATAGGACCTCAGCTGAAACTATTTTGGCGTGCCTGATTTAAATACATTGATTAAAATATGTGTGTTAAAAATTAGACAATACTATTATTATAAGACCACTGAGTAATGTTAAGTAAAAAAACTATTACTGTACATAGCAAAGAACTAGACTGATACATGTTTGATTTGCTAAAATCAAATGTGATTTCCAAACAGAGATGTTGCCTGTCAGAACAGCCCATAGCAGTAGCTAACACAAAAAGCAAGGAGCGGTCCCGCTGTGCACAAAGACCCCTGCATTTGAAGCTCAATGTGTTTGCTCATGGCAGAACTGTTCTGCCAAAACACTGTCAAGGCATATCAGTGGCCGCATCTGTGATTGTTCACACATATCCACATTCCCACACACCCTATCACACACATTCTGGAGAGCCAGGACAGACAGTCTGAGTTGTTGTATTTGCCCAGACATCAGCCTTATTGAGATCCAGGGTGTCTCATCACTCAAAGCAGCGTACGCTGATAAGATACCATTCATACCCTCATCGGGAGGTATGGTGTATAATGGTGTCTTTGTGAGAAGTTTCAGCCCCTATAAACTGTATTGTATGCTGTTACACCAAGACATTTCAAGTTAGGGAACTTTTAGTGTAGTTTCTGTAAGTTGTTACTTTATTATAGCCTAAAATAAATGCATTTTTAATCATAGCAAACTATTTGAAAGAACACATAGACTTTCTCTATGAAAGGTTTTATGGCAAGGTAAGGCAAGTTTATTTATATAGCACATTTCATACACAAGGGCAGTTCAAAGTGCTTTACATAAAATGCTTGACAAAGAGAAATGAGACGTATCTTTAAAATGCAAATGATTTACAACTTTAGATTTTAAGAAACAATAAAACAGCAATTAAATTGATTAAAAATGTGAGTGTATATATAAAAAGACTAAGAACAAAGAAAAAGAAATTAGAAATATTGGTGCAGTTGATGTAAACCAGCACAGAGCTCAGGTTGTGAATGCACAGCTAAACAAGTGTGTTTTTAATCTGGATTTAAAAGTAGCTTCTGTTGGTGAACATCTGATGTCTTCTGGAAGCAGATTCCAGCTACGGGTGGCGTAATGGCTAAACACTGACTCGCCTTGTTTTGAGTTAACCCTTGTTATCTCTAACTGACTTGATCCTGATGATCTGAGAAGTCTGTTTGGTTTATATTCAATAAGCATATCTGAAATGTATTTAGGTCCTAGACCATTGAGTGATTTATAGACAATTAATAATACTCTGAAGTTGATTCTAAAAGTAACTGGTAACCAGTGTAAGGACCTGATGATTGGAGTGATATGATTTTTTGGTTCTGGTCAGAATCCTGGCAGCAGTGTTCTGTATGAGCTGCAGCTGTCTGATGGTCTTTTGGGGAAGACCTGTAAGGAGTCCACTAATCCACCCTGGAGGTGATGAAAGCATGAACTAGTTTCTCTATATCTTGGTTTGAGACAAAATCAAGATTTCCTTACTTTGTGTCTTTAGACCTATTAAGTCAAGGTATGTGTTTACCTTGTTAGTTTCATCTTTGTTACCAAATACAATAAGTGTTGTCTTTATTCAAATCAGTTAATTTATTAATGCAAAGAGAGTCAATAGGCCTGTAGTCAATGGGTGAGAAGGTACGGTAGATCTGAGTGTCATCTGCATAGCTGTGGTAGGCAATATGATACTTTTTTTATTAAGTGGGAGCATAAACAAATTGAAGAAGAGCGGACCAAGAATTAAGGTCTGTGGAACAACAGTCTATGAAAAGTTTATTTTTTAAACCATGAATTATTTTTTCATTTGTAGTTTTGATTTTAGATTAATTGTTTTAATAATATTTTAAATTAGCTTTTACTTTAAGTTAAATATTTAGCAATTTGTTATGCTTTTGTCATTTTGTTTTCAATATTTTTTCCAATCAATATTTAATCTCTACAAATGCTTTACTTTGCCGATAATAACTAGCTGAATGTGCATCTTTTTGCATACCCATAAAATGTTTAACACGGCATGAGTTAACCTTTTAATTGACTCTACGCTAAGCCCCGCCCTTAGTTACTGTTGCTACGCCTGTCAAGCTTTTTCATTATTTCCAAGCAATGATGTGCTGAGTTAGCTAGCTAGCTAACATTAGCGTTCTCTTTGAGAAAACATAGGTGTTTTTGTTAATCCTGTCAACATATAGTTGTGAATAAGGCCTTCCACACAGCTTGATCCACGTCCGGCATTTCTCCCTTTGGGTTTTAGGTTTCGGGAAGTAAAAAATTCCACCGCCCCGTCCAAACTTTTATGATACCATGTTTCCCTCGCTTGAAAGCTTGACAGACCTCCCGTGCCTAGTTACGGTTGCTAAACCACGATTGGCCTGTGGCGGTTTTCAGGGGATGGCTTAGCGAAGGGTTAATTGTTACAGTATTACGCTTGAGTCAACAAAGCTGTAAAAATCTGAAAGAGCTCAATGACAAATGTAAAAGGCACAGTAGAACCGAGAACAGCTAAAAAGTATTTATGGAGGCCACCTGCTCTTTAAAAATGAATGTGTCAGAGAAAGTACAACAGATAATAGAGATGGAACTTGCTGTGTGTCAGAACAAGAATGTTACTACACACACGCAGAAATGCACAATCAGGTTCATCCGTACCAACTGTGCATAGTGTGCCTCATCATTCTTGTTGGTCACCAACAAGGTCATGACCCCTTGACCCTCTCACTTTCTACCACAGCAGAATGTCTGATGGACCGTTCTTTCATGCAGTTTCCTTAGCTGTAGGCGTGTGCCCTGAGAAAGAGATCAGACCCCAGAGATGTGTGCAGGAACAAAGCATAAGACTGATGAGACAGCTGTCTGTGGCTGCCTGTCCCTTCTGCAGCGTGAGGAGTGAGATATGCACTCTTAACAAACTGCTGGTCGTCTGTGATCCAAGTATATACACACGCAAAGAGCAATGTCGTGGTTGGCACAGAAGACCAGACTGCTTGTCGCCATCACATCAGATGTTTCTTTCTGATGATAATTACACAAATACTTCTGAATTGAGCAGAGCAACTAATGTTATACTTGAGAGGAAACGTTTAACTTGAGAATGTAAACAACTATTATAATGAAAAAGCTTCCACTTCAATCTTTCACAATAGGATTTAGATGTCGACACACATTAAGGAGTTGGTAGTGTTTTGTTATGTCTGGTCATTTTTGTTACTAACTCTATACTAAGACTATATTTTATATGACAACAATGTAAACTAAATAGTTTTTCTAGTGTTTTTGAAGTTTCACATACACACAACAACTTTGTCAAAACAATCCGCGTTCACACATGTCAACAAAAATGATCCTAAAGCACTGTATTATGCATGCCAGGCCAGTATGGGAACGTTCCGTGGTAAAGAAATATATATGCATACCCAAGTTTAATACAAATGTCCTTTTGGTCGGCGTATATGTGTGTTTAGAATTTGGCATATGTTAATACTGTTGAGTAAATCTACACTAAAGTTCGCCATTGTGGTTTTGGTTGTACTCGCACATGCCTTAAGACTGAACATGTTATAACCATCCGCATGACATCACAGTTTTCACAGTCTCGTTTCTCGGATTTTCATGTAAACAGTAATGATATCTTTACTTGGAAATATGTTTGCAAAAATGGGCATTTTTAGACACCCGAAACAGGTTTTGTGAAACAGCCACCTATATCGTGTAAGCCAGAATTTTGGCTAGTCTAAACATTTGTGTTTCCTGCAAAACTGTTTTACTTAGTCATGAACCTCACTTTTTTATTTTCTGTTGTGATCTTCAGCATGCCACGGCAAACACTGAGAAAATAAATCCTGTAAAAAAGCAGACATTTTCTGGCAGCAATAATAGTTGTTCTTGTAAATTTACAGTCTTATTTATTTTATTGAACGGTTTTTACCGTATTTCAAAAAAACATTATATTTGGAAAATCTTTAAATTTCGGTAAAATGATAATAAAAAGTACAGTCCACAATTACTTCTACTGTACCTTTAAGGGGAAACCGCAGAGCATAAATGAACAGTATAATGAACATCCAGCATATTGGTGCTAAATGGAGATTTAACAGATGTGCCGAGTAGTGATTCTGGCACCTTATATTCCATCTCACACGCTCATCTGTCAATGCAGCCTATCAACATTGGCAGCTATAATGGATTCACAGTCCCTGTAGCTGCATTGAAGGCTGTGGAAGCAGCTGAGAGGTGAATTAAGGTAAGGAAAAGCACATAATATGACATATTCTCTATAATTAATAGGGTGCATGTGGATAACATGTCCCATAATGCATCAGTTCCTATGCATTCTCTTTCAAATATCACCTTAGACCTAAACAGACAAAATGTCACAAACAATAATAAGAAAATATAAAATAAAATAACACATTTTGTAGGTGTCAGCATTAAAATTAAGTTAATAAGTATAAATGTAAGCACAATGTATTATAATTTGGCAGTTATTATTAGTTATAATGAGTCTCATTTGAAATTGAAAGCTTTTAACAAAGTTTTTTCATTTGAGCTGTTTGGTGTCATTTGAATAACATGAAATGTAAAGTAAACTGCATTTTTTCAAACACAGATGGCGATAGAGATGCAAAAGATACAGTTTGCAGCTTTAAAGGAACAGTTCACCCAAATTCTGTCATTCATAACCTGTATATGACTCTTTTATTTGTGGAACACAAAAGAAAACATTTTGAGAAATGTCTAAGTGGTTTTGTGTCCTAAGTAGTCAATAGGGGTCAATGTTATTTGATTACCACATTCTTCAAAATATCTTCTTTTGTGTTCTGCAGAAAAAAAAGACATACACACATTTTTTGTGAACTACACCTTTATTGCAAGCATTACTATCAAAACTGCTCAAACTTTCTGATACAATGGTGTTTATTTCTTGATAGTAAACAGTTTTATTATTACAGAGCTTTAGGAATTTGGTTGTTGGCGTCATGTATGCGGACATGTTAGAAGATTGTGAAAATTAAGCGCTGAGTGAGTTTCGTCTGCAGTCATCAGTCGTTTAATGTTTGTTTTAAATGGACCGCTGTTGCGTTATGCAGTTTAACGGCTGATGCAACACAATGAACACATGGCCCTCATTCCTGAACCCGCAGCCAAAACTTTGTAACATACAGCCTTTGGCCCAATGGGGGAAAAACACAATTTGATTTTAGACAGATTTATTCATATTACTACGCCAAGAGTAAAACTCTGAACTAATCTGAAAACAGGCCAAATGGGAGCGCACCAGGACTCCAGCTACCCATAAACAACAAATGACTAAAGCAACCTCCCTTTTTTCCTCACACAATGCTGAAAAGAAGCTTAACATCCAGTACAATCACTGAAATGACTTCACTTAAAGTAATAAACCCTCTAACAACCCACGGCAACATTTACATGATGAGAAATGATGTACGTTCATTGTTATGGGAAAGTACTTTAAATAATGCCTTGGAGCATTCACATTTGATTTGCCGTCTGACGCAGAGCTACTGCAATGAGGACAATACTGCAGATACAAAGGCATTAGATTCCAGTGGGTGTGTATAATGTTGATGGAGGAGTTCGGCAAATATCGGTATTGAGGAGGCTTTTGTTGTGTTGAACACAATGGGTTTCTTAAAGTGCAATTTTCTGAAAATAATTCAGCCTGAACTGCTTAACCTACATTCTGTCACATACTTTATAAGATATCTTTTGATCCAGGTCAATAATAAATCGTAGTCTTAGGCCTAATTGGAGTTAAAGGTCCAGTGTATGAAATTTAGCTGTATCTAGCGATGAGGTTGTGAATTGCAACTAACGGCTCACACCAGCCATCTCCCTCCCTTCCGAAGCGCAAGGGTGAGTTACATAGAATGTCGACGATATGGTCACTTTTTTGCTTCTTTGACGAAGTGGATAATGCTTCCACGTTTGCAATGCAAAACCAAACTGACAATGATGCCATTGTAAAATTTTCATACAGAATTGTGATTTTATGGCAACCTCTAAAGCTCTAATATTTTTATTATGCCAGCAGCAAACCCCAAAAGAAGCAGTACTTAAGTATAATCGACAGGTACATTTTAAGGGGCATTTGTTATCGTTTGTGTATGTGATCTGACTATTGTGACATCCTTTATGTGCAGTAAAAAAGCGAGGATGTCCGATTAAAAGGGTATAGGTCGGAAATTGGTTTGAAATTTAACGTAATAACACATGCGGCGGAGACTGAAAACAAATACAGGTCCTCCATGGTAATTCTCAAAAGCTTTTATTTTCCGAAAATAAGTATGTGTAGAAGATGAAAGGGACAAAAGTGTACAGGAAATAGGTTTTGAAGGGGATTGCAAAATAGGGCACGGTGTACCTGTGAGAAGTGTTACTCTTTTGTGTCAGCCGTTTAAAATGTACCGCTGCCTGCTGTATCGCCTCACACTGCTTGGACACCTCATGAAGTCATTCTTGGTGCACTGGAGGGAAAACACAGGAATGAATTTATGGCAGTGCTGAGAAGGTCCAAACAGGCAACAGGTGTGTCTTTTAACATTATGCCAGCAATGTTCCGTGTCCCTATTCTCGTTCTTATGTTTTATAGCCATGGGAAAGGTAAGGGGCCCAGCCTGAAGCTGATAGAGGGGCGGGGGTCCCACATGTAAAACCTACAGGGTTATTTAAGAGAAATGGATTGACATTAATGTTACTACAGTAATCACAAGATGTCAGAATGTTATTAAAGTTAGAAAAACTAGTTGTGTGCAGTTGGAGAGTTGCGTTTTATGTTTTTTGACAACAAAACATAATCTGGATGGTTTAATAAGCCTGAATGTTTTCACCGTGACACTAAATCACATGCAGAGAAGGGGCCATGTTAAGACTTCTGCAGCTGTGTGTTAACATGTGCCTGTATGTGTGTGTCTGTGCGTCTGTCCCGCTGGGTCACCAGACATTACATTCAGCGTTTGTCAATTCAATTCAATTCAAGTTTATTTATATAGCGCTTTTCACAATGTGTATTGTTTCAAAGCAGCTTTACAGGGGCAAACAAGAAAAACAGAAAAGTTAAAACACAGCACAGTGCATGGTATTTATACAACGAGTAAGTTTCATTCTAATAAATAACATCTAATTTCTAAATAAATAAATGAATGAATGCAGTCTCCCGGTGAGCAGGCCAACACTGCCCTGCTGTGGCGAGGAACCCAAACTCCAATGATTGATTAATGGAGAAAAAAACCTCGGGAGAAACCAGGCTCAACCGGGAGGGCCAGATCCCCTCTGACGTGTCATAGCTGCACTCAGACTGGTGACATGTGATTTTAGTTTAGCATTTAATACCAAATATTGTAACTTCAGCATTAATAAGACAAATAGTCCGTCTTTGCTCTTGGTTGGGGATGTAGTGGTCTGAGCTGGGATGGTCCGATGGTCATATTTCTCTTGGCAGCTGGTGGAATTGCCTTAGATGGAGCTGGGATGGTCAGTCAGTCTGCAGCTGTATCTGGTGTAATCTCAAATTGGGGATGGGCATCTGTCGGTCGTCTGGACATGGTGGAACTTCTTCCTACCTCGGGATGGGCATCTGTCGGTCGTCTGGACATGGTGGAACTTCTTCCTACCTCGGGATGGGCATCCCGAGGCAGAGGCGGAAAGAGAATAAAGAGAATAATTAGCGTAGCTGCTGTTCATTAACTATGCATTAAGTGAAAGCTTGGCTGAAAAGATGTGTCTTTAATCTAGATTTAAATTGGGAGAGTGTGTCTGACCCTCGAATAGTATCAGGAAGGCTATTCCAGAGTTTAGGTGCTACGTATGAGAAAGCTCGTCCACCTTTGGTGGATTTTGTTATTCTAGGTATTGTCAAAAGTCCTAAGTTTTGAGATCTCAGCGAGCGTGATGGGTTGTAACGTGATAAAAGCTCGGTTAAGTAAGTAGGTGCTAAACCGTTCAGGGCTTTGTAAGTAATTAAAATAATTTTAAAATCAATGCGATACTTAATGGGTAGCCAGTGAAGCGATGATAAAACTGGGGTTATGTGATCGTATTTTCTTGACCTAGTAAGAACTCTGGCAGCTGCATTCTGAACTAACTGTAGTTTGTTTATCGATGATACAGGACAACCACTAAGTAGAGCATTACAATAGTCAAGCCGTGAGGTCACAAATGCATGAATAAGCTTTTCTGCGTCTGCAACACATAAACTATTTCGTAATTTGGCAACATTTCTAAGGTGGAAGAAGGCTGTTTTTGTGATATTTGAGATGTGATTTTTAAATGACAGGTTGCCGTCTAATATAACGCCTAGGTCTTTAACTGTATTTGTTGGAGTAACAGTGCAGCTTTCAATTTGCAGGCTGTAATCGGAGATATTCGGTTTACTTAATTTTGGTGCTATAAGTAATATTTCTGTTTTGCTAGAGTTTAAAAGGAGGAAATTACTAGTCATCCAATGTTTTATGTCCTCGATGCACTCTGCCAGTTTGGATAGCTTAAAGGAATCATCTGGTCTTGATGAGATATATAGCTGAGTATCATCTGCATAACAGTGGAAGCTAATTCCATGTTTTCTAATAATGTTGCCGAGGGGCAGCATGTATATGGAGAAAAGCAAGGGTCCTAAAACCGATCCCTGTGGTAATCCATAATTGACTTGCGTAAGATTTGACGATTTCCCATTTAAATGGACGTATTGATATCGGTCTGTTAAGTAAGATCTGAACCATTGCAGTGCCTGTCCCTGAATACCGATATAATGGTGTAAACGATCTAGTAGTATTTTATGGTCTACAGTATCGAAAGCAGCACTAAGGTCAAGCAGGACTAAGAGTGAGATGTTTCCTTTATCTGAAGCAATAAGAAGGTCATTTGTAATTCTAACGAGCGCAGTTTCAGTGCTGTGATGCGGTCTAAAGCCAGACTGAAACTTTTCGTGCATGTCATTATTTTGTAGGAAGGTACACAGTTGAGTTGACACTACTTTTTCTAGTATTTTAGACAAGTACGGGAGATTTGAAATCGGTCTATAGCTTCCAAGTTCATTTGGGTCTAAATTTGGTTTTTTGATAAGAGGCTTAATTACAGCCAGTTTAAAGGGTCCTGGGACATGTCCTAGATTAATAGACGAGTTGATTATGTTACAAATGGGCTCAATTACAGCAGGTAGTAACTCTTTTAATAAAGTAGTCGGAATGGGGTCTAATAAGCATGTCGTCGGTTTGGATGTTGCAATAATTTTAATTAAATCTTCCTGATTTATAGGAGAAAAACACTCTAGCTTTTCTTTTTGGGTGACGGTTGAAACTAATTCTTCCGACAAACTTGGAGGTTTGGTTTTAGCTATGTTGTCTCGTATTATTTCGATTTTCTCTGTAAAAAATTTCATGAATTCATTGCTACCAAGGTGCGGCGTTTGTCTGGTTTATAAGTGATCTTTAATCCTGAAATACATGTGGGAACATAATACAAAAAGCAATAAAGTGCAAACACTGACCTGCTGACCCATCTCAACATTAAGCGAGGGAACAAAATCGCACAACACACAAGTCATGGATTGAGAATTTCTTTTAAAGGGGTCATTTGACTCGGCTAAAACTTATATTATTGTTGGCTTTAGATGTAATGTAATGTGTATACACGATTTAAGGTTAAAAAACGCTGAATTTTCCACAAACCGTGCATGTTTGGATCTGCTCTTTGCTCCGCCTCTCTGAAACGCTCTGATATTTAACAAAGCTCATCAGTCTAGAAAGAGAGGTGTGCTATGATTGGTCAGGTCACTAGTGCAAAATGATTGGTTGAATACTGCACGCAAATGTTACGCCTCTTACCATATTCGAAACACCAGGCTATGCCAGTGACGCTACAATGAGTTTTACAAGACCGCCCACATTACTTGCATATACGTTTGGGCGGTCTAAGTCAAATCATACCACAAAGTGACGTACATGTGTGGGGGTGTGGTTACATGAGGCGTTTCAGGCAGGTCTGTATTCGCATTTGCTTTTAGATAGAAGGCATCTTTTTTTCCGACACTTAAATTTTTGCAATTTTAAGTGTCTAATACATGCATGGGCAACTTATAACACACCGAAGACACAGAAAAACACGTATTTCCCCCATATGACCCCTTTAAATTCTAATTCAATCCCTCAAGAAAACAGAACATAAAAGTGTAAAATGTTTAAAAACATTCAGCAATTGTAAAATAAGTTCACAGCATTGCCCCGAAACATTTTATCGTACACCCAACATATAAGATATTTTCAAAAAGATGACAATATATTTATAGAGTACCGCAAGGATGACAAACCCTGAAAGCAAGTTAGCATTTTAGCTTTTCCTATTCGATCGGCCCAATTTACCAGTATTTTGGTAAATTGCTTGAAATGTGATCACAAAACCCCTAAATATGTTCATATTCTATGTCATAAAACATTCAATGTCATAAACACACCAGTTATAACCCGCTCGTGATTTTTAAAGCTTTAAAAATGCCTGTTGCTAAAAGCAACCACATCCTTTGTTAGACATCGTTCGCATATTAATCTCACGGAGTAATGACTTACTAAATAAAGTTTGAAAGAGTTGTCAGAGGCTTGGTGGTGATGGTGAAGTTGATATCGAGTGACTTCGTGTAGTTATTCTACAGCCTCATGTTAGCTTTTTACTTGTGTTGGAATTGTAAATTGTAAGTGTTGTGTTGATCTGTAATGATTATCTTGATAGTGAAAAAAATCAAAGATGGTCGAGGTGTATGTGCAGCTTTGAAGTGATTTAATAAGTCCAAATGAGGCTAACATCCAAGAAAGAGAAACATTAGCAGATCAGCCATGGCAAGGCATAAACAGAACAAAACACCACTCAAATACATTCAATAAATGACAAAAGACAATGGCAAAATGCAGGGGTATGTATACACAGGGAGCTTCGTCTCGTTTGTGTCTTGACACACACATTTCTTCTGCCACTGACTTTAATGACCACAACAATGACATTGCTTGACTTTCTGAGGTCTCCAAGTGATAAACTATAAATATCACTTCAGCTGTGACATCACAAGCCATGACAGAGCAAAACACGGAGGAGAGGACCGGAAACACGTTGGTCTGTTACTAGCTATGGCCTGCATGCTCTCTGCACCCTATAAAAGGAGTATGCGGCGTATCAGAAGCCTAAGAGATTAAGTCCTGAACGCATCCGAGTGTGTTTCATCAGCGGCCTAGCAGCGTTAAATTGGGGGGAATGTAACATGCTTATCTCTCTCTAGCAAAGAAATCATTACTGCCGCACTGCAGTCACTGTCATCCACATCAGTCCTGTGACAGGCACATCCGCCCACCAGTCCGGCCCATATGTAAATGAATTAACTCCTGAAGTAATTTCCCCTGCAGCTCTCCACTGAGGGTGTGAGCGTGTTTTGTGAGGACTTTCTGGTTGACGGGGGGATAAAAGTAGTTAGTGTCACTGGTTTAATGAGCTTAGCGTATGGCCGTCATACAGATCTCCGGCTGTAATGAGCTTGTTAAAGACGTGTTACCCCGTTATGAGGATGAATCTGTATGAAGTTTCTAAGCCATGCACGTTTCATGTCTTTTTAGTAAATTTAGGCTGTGACCCAAAAATGTCTTTAAGGAAATATGTTTTGGTCTGTTTGTAATGCATGGCACTTTAATATCCCAGTGTTTGATTTAAGTATTAGATATTAAGTAATAGATTGTTACTATGGTCAGATTTGAACTGTCTTGGCTTTTCATGCCTTCTAACATATTTATGTACTGTAAAAAATACTTTGCTGCCTTATATTTTTGAAAACCATCAACTTGGCTTTTCAGATTTTTACACTACTTCAACTTATCAAACTAAGTTAAGCAATTTAGTATTTTGTCGCTGTCGTTCTGAAACCTCGGATATCCAAATTTGCGGGGTTTCTTTTTAGAAAAGGAAAAGCACTGTAGTTTTTTAATGATTATATACTAAGTTGATAAGCACTTTTAATACTTTTTTGTTGGTTTGATATTTGCAAAACCCCAGTGACAAACATAAAGGGTGACTAATAATAATGATTTATGGCAACAAACAAAAAAATCCTGAAATATGAAGATACAAAGTTTCAGAAGAACAGAAGCGATTTATTAAATCTTATTATAACTTATGTTGTATTAACTCACCCCAAATGGTAAATTGAAATTACTTGTTAAATTGAAAAGCTATTTAACGTAGCAAATAATTTTTACAGTGTGATTGTTAATGCCTTAAAAGTTTGTTTTCGACTTTTTAAGTCTTTTCACATTTAAAACAGATATTTTTTTTATTTTTAATTAAAAAGATTGTAATCAGGGGTTCTAAACTGCACGCTTTACTCCACCTTATCTAAAGACAGAATAACAAAATAGAACAAGGATACACAAGTACCATTATGCTAAGACCAATATATGAAGAGTTCTTTTTCAAAAACAGATAACACAGTTTTTCAATTTTCAAAAATCATGTTTTTATTTTGTATAAATATGAACATATATATTTATATATAACTATATGTATATATATATATATATATATATATATATATATATATAGTTATCTGATTTTGCAAATTAACTCTTCATATTTATATTTTATGTGTAAAGACAACAGAAAATCAGGGTGAATATAAATGGGCTCATGAACTGTGCTTGTTTATTGTTTTATACTGTTATATGAGGTCTACTTATGACGTTTGCATGTTTTTTACATTAAAAAACATAGAAATTAATAAGTCATAGGCTATTTTCTACCCAGGTTTGGAGGCCAGCTCTGCAAACACTCTTTTTTATTGGGTGTGCCGCATTGAAGACTTTATAAGTAAACGCTTTGATTGGACAGCAGTTTGCGTAGTTGGAGTCTTCTGTGAATTTGGCTTTAGACGTAACGTTAGGTCACACATTAGCACCACAGTTTTCGCACGACATTAGTATTATCTGGAGACCTCCTGTGATCTATAAATGACCTCCTCACATCATTATTTCATTTGACGCATTCGCACGGGATGATTTTACTCAAATTTACTGATTTATTTCCCGGATGTGATGGCAATACTTATTGCTGGAAATGACATTTTTAGGCTTAGACAAGTGGCAGAACAGAAAAGGATAAACATGACATAATTTAAGTTTTATACAAGTAAAGTAAAGTGTGTATTTTTAAAGAACTTATTTTTCTAATAGTTAACTCTGAAGAAAACACGTTTAAAATTAAATTACTTAAAATTATTAAAATGAATGAATAAAATGAATTCCTTGTTTGATTAACATAAGTAAACTATTAGGTTTCATTTCCCAAGTAATGAGAAATAAACAGATCTTTTTGCACAGCACATTAACCATATCATTTATCACTGGGACTCTTTTACCCTGACTTTTATCCCAAGTGTCGTCTAAGCTCTCTGTCTGTCAGCGCTCACGCGTTCACAGTTCAGAGTCTACTCGGGCAATTTCACCATCTAGGATTACAATTTCCGGCCCTATTCATATCCTGCTAGCGGAGCAGAAGAATCTTGTGCTTAATGCAAAGGAAGCACACCGGCCTCCAAACCTGCCGCTGGTTTACTGCCCATCTGAAGAGTTTTCCCTGTCAGCAGCAGGTGCAGCATCCTGAGCTATCACTGGAAGCACCTTTCTCAGCTGATCTACACGAGTGCCTGTGATCTACAGACCACCAAGCGTTGGAAAAGCATGCTGATCTCTGGGAGATTTCACTGACTCAGTGTCATCCCATTACTCCAAAGCCACTCCATTCAATCTGATCTTCAGAGAAGAGAATGATTGCTTTAGCTTTGTCTTACTTAGGCAGTTCTTACTGACACGGGTGATAAAGCTTTAAAAGTCGTCCACTCAGCTCTTTTGTCTGTTGTGCGCTGCTTGTGCTGGAGTGAATATTAAACTCTATCCACGTTAAAGCACACTTCATCAATCACTCACATCCTGCACTTGGTTTCCTCACTCGAGACTTCCTGAATGCTCCTTGTGATTTCAGGAAGGCACATTAACTTCACTCAGCACGAACAGATGCAATGTGATGATGTTCATAATGGTCATGTGACCGGTGGGTTATTGTGATTCTTATAGGATTTAAGGGTTATCAAGTTTACCTTCTCCCTGCACAGACTGGAAGGACACACACACGCACAATGATTCACTTGTCAACTCGAATTAAGGCGCAAAGATTTGTCCACTTGGTAATGAATGAGTATCACACAATGGTCACACTCCAGCCTCGCTGACCCTGAGGGAGTCCATGAAGTTGAGAATACTGCTTACAATTCACATCAGTTTCCAAACCTCTATCCTATGTCTCATTTATATGTGACAGTTTAGTTTGTGCTTGGATTTGCAAAGAAAATGTATTTTCATATATATTATCAGTTTTATTTATTATGTATTTTTAAATATATTGAATAATAGGCCTATATAAGATATAAACGATTCTCATATATTGGTTCTGATATATGGCAATTTATTATTTAATATATTGCATTATATTTTCTATTATATTGATATATGGGAAATATAGAAGGGGGCATGGTGTCACAGGAATAGGTTGTCATTATTAAATGTGCCATTAAATAGCCTAATATAATCTTTTAAGTAACCACAATGTAAAGGTCCAGTATGCCTTTTTTAGGAGGATCTATTGATAGAAATGCAATATAATATACTGTAAAAAACTAATCTATTTCTTTCTAAATACACGGCGGGTCCCCTTGCATGGAGTTCACCATCTTGTTTCAACAGTAGCCCTAAACGGACAAAATGGTCTACAGAGCCATTTCAAAATTCGTAATCTTCTTCAGCAAATGATCAAAAACTTGACGAAATCTTAGTTCTGTGTCAGCCACCGTAGTGCTTCGAAAGGGAGAGGGGAAGTGAGCCGTTGGATTCAATTTCTCAACCTCACCTCTAGATGGTGCTAAAATCTTCACATTGCTTCTTTAAACCAAATGATCAAATTCAAGAAAGAAAGCAAAACTTAATTCAGGCAAGAATAAATGCTCCTAAATACACATCTTGTGATAAAGAGTTTTGTGTTGAACTCTGTGAACTATGAACTATTATTTAAATAATTTTATGAATATAAAAAATATGTTTAAATGTTAAAAAAATAATAAGCGGGTTTCCATCGCTCTGATTTTATTTGAATTTTGAAGTTTCTCATCAGAAACGAGTGATGGAAACGGCAAATTTCGAATTTAAAACCCTTAATTTGCAGAAAGGTTTTTACACTCGCCTGAGGTGTTTTTTCATTTTGACAAAAAAGGGTTTATGTGAATAATGAGAGATGGAAACGCATTTGCTGAATAAAGTTACGTTATTGCACTATGAGACGGCGTAACCTGACTAACCAGTGTACTGATCTTGTTACACAGCATAAGAAATGTTGTTACGGTCATTCTTAAATGACACCAAAGGAGTATAACCCCAGGGTTTTACTGTGCGCACGTCGTTTCACCAAAGATTGCTTCAATAATCTTGGCGCATTCACTGCAGGATATGTGAAACGACTATCCATGGGGGCAATACCAACTTTTTTTAGACATGTTAGCTCCACCGAATCACAGTGTGACTATTCATTTTTGTCTTAACTTCAAGAAATATTTGTGTACCTCATGTCAGTGTTTAGCTAATGCATATAACGTTAACATGTACTGTTATTTCTGAGGTATTACAATTAGTTTATTTAGCTTTGAACTCGGCTTATTTCAATCTATTAAGTGTTCAATCTATTATCGTCTGGTAATAAACTGATCAGGTAAAATCCCCATCATCTCTATCTATGGATAGCATTTCATTTGCGTTTTGTTTGTGGCACATGCTGAACGCGTTTGACCAATCACATCAGACTACAATAATCACATGACACTAGGCTAGCGGATAGGAGGGGATAAGTCGGATGAATCATGGAATGAATCATTTGAGAGTCAGTCAAGAAGTATGGTAAGAATAACTGCCTATTATTACGACATAATAGTGTTTTTACACCTTCTATGTTAAACAATTTTTTGTGTACACTCCATAAACCAACGTAGGACTTTAAAAATCATCATTACTTACTCTTTAAGCATTAATATCTTATCTAAAAGCAGAAAGTGGGGTTCAGTTTAGACTCTGTAAAAGTAAACTAGGGGCGCTTGCCAAAGCTGCTGGCACATATCTACTGGATCTGTGATGAATCCAATGACCAGACTGCATCTTGGCAGCGAGTACCACCTTCTTGAGCACATACCTAATGCTCTGGAGGCAGATTGCCCACAGTCCACCGACAGAACAACCTGCTCCTCAGATCATCAACAAACAGATCAAAACTCACATGCACCATAAACATGATGATGAGCAAACAGTATAATGTAAAGATATGTAATCCCTCTTATTTCCTTGCATATAGCCCTCGCTTTTATATTTTCTGTGCAATGCAATGATGTGCCTTCGGCGACCACTGTACTTTGTGAGCAGTGTGCAGTACTAATTTTATCCACTGCGTAGGACACAGTTGATCTTTAAAGCAGTGCGCTTGACTGCACATTTCATTTCAAGTGTGACTAATGATCCGTAAAGTCTCAGAGACCTTTCTCAACGTCTTATTTTGCATGCAGCTCATGTGATTTGAAGAGGTCACATGACAACAGCATAGAATACCACTGTCAGTGAATAATGGGTTTTGTTTCACCTGCTATTTTAAAGGGAATTTTATTGTGCTTGGTACACTCTATTGTTTATAAAATGTAAAAATATCATGTGCATACAACACAGTACACTAGAAAGCCATACGGTAGCATGTTCAATGAGATTTTCCATCGGCATGGGTCAGAAGATTTGAGAAAAAAACAGGTTTTAGATGTGATTTTCTTGTTTGCTGAAGGGTTGATGGAAAGCAATATATCGAAGTTCAACCCCATCCTCCCACCCGGACTCTCTCACTGCACTAATTCATCAAAATTGTCCGTGGAGTGCAGCCAAGTCTTAAATGTTATGCTACTGCAAGCTCCGCCACACATCATTTTTATCTGAATTTTAGTCTTTGGGAAGAAAACGAATAAAAGAAAAATAACATGTGGAAAATTGCTGTATATGGGGGGAAGTGCTTTAGCGCAGAGATTACAGTTGCCATGTTTTTAATAGGCTCAGTGATGTGTTGTCATTAATAAAGGTATTAAATGACCTAGGTGTGGTGGATTTGTGCTTTATTTTGCAGACACTGGACTGAGGCTTGAAAAATAACTGCCAAGAAAAGTATTTTTATGTGTTTTGGGACTCGCTTTGTGTGGTTTATGAAGAGGCATATGTGTAGCAGTTTAAAGGCAGATCTTCATCAAACCCTCAACCCTTTTCAATAATTCCACATAACTGATTGATAGGTTAGATATAATATGATAAAAGATATAAAAATATTGTGTGATACCATTTACCATAATGTGTCAAATGTGAACACCTTTAAAGGGATAGTTAATGCCTTTTTTCTCATCACTTACTCACTATGTCATTCCAAACCTGACTTACTTTCTTCTGCAGAACACAAAAGAAGATATTTTGTTGCTAACCAAACAACATTGGATCCCATGGACTTCTGTTTGAACACAAAACCCCCAAGACATTTCTCAAAATCTCTTCTTTTTGTTCAAAGAAAAAAGACAGGTTTTGAATGACGAGAGGGCGAATAACTGACCGATGTTAAATTTTTGGGTGAACTATCCCTTTAAGGCAGATCTGTTATTTAAAGAAATCAAGCAGATCTTTGCTTATATCAGGAAATAAAACCGTCATTGGTTCCTCACAGAGGGACACCCTATGGCTATGCTAATGAGTTTATGTGTGTGTGTTCCTCTACTCAGAGCAGCATTTAGGCCGAGGCAGGAGGCTTGCCCCCCAGGAAGAGTGTCCTTGCTGGGGGGTGAGGGGTCAGCGGCTGCCAGCTGGACGAAAGGAGCTTTTCATTGACGGAGCACTTATCCATCTGCAAGCTGAAATCAATCTGCCGGTGTTGTGCTGAGGAGCAGATCAGGTTACCTCACACCCTCCCGTCCTGTGACTCCCGACACCTTCTGCTTATTGTGAGAGCTCTGTGAGTGGCGGGAACTACTGGGACTTGTTTAAATTTTGGTTTAGATACCAAACTTTATGGTACTGGAAGAGCAGAATGGTATTGTGGAGCTTTGATGGGCCGGTATATCTATGAGCATGTGTAGGGGTCATGTGAATATATAATAAATATGAATTTTGTCACTTCTACCGCCCTTCTCAAATCAATAATTTACACAGAAAATCCTTACATGAGGTGTTATCAAAGCATTAATGGTAACTGTAAAAAAAAGCATTACATTATATACCTTATAATATTAATCTCTTATCAAATATATTTTTTGTTTAATCAGTATTTCACAGTAAAATCATTATTGTTATCAGTGAGGTAAGAGGTTTTTAGTGTAGGATTTTTACGTTACAGTCACGTATCCCAAGCTATAATTTACAGCCATAACAGTCTCATGGGCTGATTTGTCACCGGCCCTTGACATATCACTTATTGATTCCCTCAAGAACTTCATGGATAAGATCAGCTGACACAGATCACGTAAGCAGAGATGCTGAGCACAATCGGGCACATTTCTTTTGTTTCCTGCTCTGAAATGAAATATCAAACGCATCATTTATTTTACCAAGAAAAGCACAGTCATACATTTCAAACTCATTGCGGCCATTGTATATTTATGTTGCTTTTATAACTTAATGTATTTGATTTGAGTGTTGAACATTTTAAAATGTCATTTAATTTTGCCACATCTAGAAAGGGCTTACGGATAACAGATCAAGTGCTTTTGTTATTTATTTATGTAGGTCTTAATTTCTATGCTCATAAACAAATTCTATATGCACTTGCATGTGACTGTAAAATGTGGATGTTATGCGCTAAAACAGCTCTTTTTTGTTTAATTTCTAAATCAAAATACTTTTTACTTTTGTAATTCTGAACATTTCCAGTAGGTACATACTGTGACATAACAGTAATTAAAATAAAAGTGCACCTCTAGTGTAATGTAACCTTGTTAATATCCTTCATAAAAATGTAAACAGAAATAATTATAATCTCACATAAGGCTTGAGCCATCAACATTCCTTTGAATCCATGCAGAATCATATTTTGCTTGTATTGGAAATGGAAACCCTGAATACTGCCAAGATTATAAGCCAGCTGAATGCAGGAAGTTTATGCTTAATACATTTGATCTGCATGCTCAGGGACCCTGTTGATCCCAGTATATTAATATCAGGCATTAAATATCAAATAGAGGATCATAAAATCTGCAAAGACTTAACGTATGGTAAGATGATCCCGTTGTGACCGCACACCAATGTATCATTTACTGTGTTTTTTATCACCCGCGACAAAATAACAGCCACGAAACAACAGTAAAATTTGTCACGCTAGCTTGTTTTTCAGTCAGGTCAATATTAAACAGGGCAAGTATACATTTCATGGAAACTCAATGCTTAATATGGGGATGCCACAGTTTTATTGCGGAAAAATAAAATCACTTATTGATCTACAGTGGTTGGTAGTGTAAGAAATTAACAATTTGTCTACATGCAACACAATCATGCGGCGATTCGCACCTATTTTACCAGGTGGCTAATTTGTACAATCTGATTCATACATTTTTGTACATTTTGCACCAGTGACAGTAGGTTTAGAGATGGGAAAAATCTTCATTATGGTGTTTTTATTAGGGCGATTAATGGCATACGGAATAAAAGTTTGTGTTTACACAATATGTCTGAGTATTGTCCATATTCATTTTGTATTTATAAATATGTGTTCAATCCACATGGCAAACTGAGAACTAGAAATATAACAAAAGATCTAAGAGGACAAGAACCAGATTAACCCTATACATCGACTGACACAGGACAAATGAAACACTACGGATATTTATACACATGGGAAAACAATCCGGCAAACATTATATATTTGTATATAATGTATATTTGCCAAATATTGTCCTTTCCTAACAAACCATACATCACTGGAAAGCTTATTTATTTCGAAGAATTGACTATTATGACTGGTTTTGTTGTCCAGGGTCATATATGGTAATCGCTCAGAGAAGAATTTACAAAATATTACCACAAAGACGATCACCACATGCTAATAACTTATAATTGCCTTATTTTCTGCAAGCTTTTTGTTTTTTTATGATCTTTTTGTATATTTAGATAAAATCCATACATGATGTGCTGCAGTTTAATAAGAATAATAATTTATCCGATAAATACCAGAAATGTTAAGTGTTTTTTCCATTTTGTACCACCATATAGGCCTCACATTTGGATGCTTTAATTGTGACCCTGGATCACAAAACTGGTCTTGATTAGCACGGGAACATTTTTAGTAAAAGACCAAAATATATTGAATGCGTCAAAATGATAGATTTTTCCTTTATGCCAAAAATCATTAGGATATTACGTAAAGATCATGTTCCATTAATATATTTTGTCAATTTCCTACCTTAAATATATTAAAGCTTTATTTTTAAGAGTGGATGGCCTGTCACAGTGCCTCATATTAACAACTTCAAAGGCAGTTTTCTCAAATCATTTTTTTTGCACACTCAGATTCCAGAGTTTTAACTGTTGAATCTCAGCCAGATATCGTCTTATTCTAACAACTCATACATCAATATTAATCTTATTTTTTTCATCTTTCAGATTATGTAAAAATCTCAATTTCGAAAAATTGAACCATTAGACTGGTTTTGTTGTCACAATTAGACTTCAGGGGGCGTTAAAAGCAAATACTGTAATGTACAAATAAACAACTCGGACATCACTTCTGGCCACTGCTGAAGATTAAATAAATGTATTAAAAACAATAGTTTGTCATCCAAAACATTGATTAATTATCTAAAAATATAGGCATGAAAGCACAGATACAGATGCCACAGGACTAATCGGAGATATAACAGCAGAAAACAGATCTTTCCACTTTTTCTCTGAATGATTGTTTTTGTCAATGGTAGTAATTGTAGGGGGTCAGAATGGCATGAGCAGACTGCAGGTATAATTACACGCCTCATGTGCAGAGGAAGTACATCACTTTGTCCTCATCATTTGGTGTGAGTGCCTTGCATCAGGATTGTTTTGCACTTCACTCCGAGTGAGCGCTCTGGTAACATTCATGATGCTGATCTCTGTGTTAACGCCCACTGTGTCACCTTCTGTATCCTCACTCTGTGATGCATGAAACATGAAAGTGGACACCACTTATTACACAGAGAGA
This sequence comes from Triplophysa dalaica, assembly GCF_015846415.1. Taxonomy (NCBI): domain Eukaryota; kingdom Metazoa; phylum Chordata; class Actinopteri; order Cypriniformes; family Nemacheilidae; genus Triplophysa; species Triplophysa dalaica. Next base: position 9,850,327 of record NC_079550.1, on the reverse strand, counting down.
GGTGACAAAGATACATCAATAGTGGATAAAAGTGTCTACCCAAATGCAAAAATGCAAACCTCATAGATTCTGTCCGAGAAAGTGCTGTGACACTTGCAACACTTGAACACTTTAAGACACCTTGATAGTCCATTATTGCAAAATAATCATGTTGGTCAAGTTTTGACCAATTTGACCGTCTGCGGCTACTGTCTGCCACTGGTGAACCTTTGCCCATTCCGGCCATTCAAAACATTCAATTTACTGCATGTTTGCACAGAAAACATTGAAAAGCCCTAAATAACACAGAAAGGGTTGGTGGGGCATTACCGGGCATGGAAATGTGTGTCAGCGCAGAGGATAATCTACTCCATGTGTTGAAATCTGACACTGTGTGCATTGAAGCACACCAGAATGGAGAGGCACACTGCTGATGGAGGACTTCCTCTTGTGCCGTCAACCCCCCATCACCACCCCACACGTACACACACGTAAGACAGAGCTGGACAGAGTGTGCAGATAATATATAGAAGATGTAATATGTAAGGTATAATGAATATCTGCTGGTTCTATCATATACACATCCGGACAGCCTGATAAGGTCTTGTATTACCTGGAGGGCTTTATTTTTTCCACAACATCTGGCTGCATATACAGTATGTATCCCACTTACCATCCGCTTGTTAAGCATGATGTCACGCAGCACCATATACGGAAGGTCATATACTGTTTCCGAGTCCAAACACTCATTAAGATGCAAAAAACGAGAACCTTACCCTTTCGCTTCATAACAAAATCTTGTTATAGTCTTACATTGTCAATATTGATGTGACTTCTTTTGTAAGGACAGAAAACCAATGCAAGTGAATGGGTGCTAGCGCTGATTGGCTACCAACATTCTTCAAAATATCTTCTTTTGTGTTCTGCAGAAGAAAGAAAGTCATACAAGTTTGAAATGACGTATTTTGGTGAACTGTCACTTTAAATATATCGAGGTTATATTTTCACCTAATGATCTTTACATTATGTAGGATTATTTTATGCAGGGGCGTCAATTCACCTAAAGCCAAGGTATGGCAGACTCTCGTGAGGTCATCCGATTTTACTACTGTACCTCTACATGACGGTCTCACATCTATTTAACATTATTCATTCCTGTCCCGATCATACATGCTGCTAATGCAGAAGCCATCCTCACATATAATAAAGCACAATATATATTTACATTTACATTTAGACATTTAGCAGACGCTTTTATCAAAAGCAACTTACAAAGAGTTTAGGAGCAATAAGCGATAGTTCATACAGGAGCCATAATACATTAGATCTCAATACAAAGTTACTGGTTTCAACTAAAGCTATACCACTACCTGTTGAGAGAAAGGGTTAGTGTTTTTTTTTGTCAAGTATTCACAGAAGAGATGGGTTTTAAGTAGTTTTTTAAATGTTGTGAGAGATGTGGTTGAACGGACAGAGTTAGGAAGAATGTTCCACCAGGAAGGAGTTGTGAATGAGAAAGAGCGGGAGAGCGATTTACTGCCCTTATGGGTAGGCAATACAAGCCGCCGCTGGTTTGCTGAACGCAGGGATCTTGATGGGGTGTAGGAGTGCAGGAGAGTGTGGAAGTAAGCCGGTGGAGATCCAGTGATAGTCCTGTAGGCAAGAATTAGTGACTTGAATCTGATACGGGCTGCAACCGGTGGCCAGTGAAGAGAGATGAAAAGGGGAGTCACGTGAGCCCTTTTGGGCTGTTGGAAGACGAGGTGCGCTGCTGCGTTCTGAACCAGCTGAAGTGGTTTGATAGCCTTTGCAGGAATATATATATATATATATATATATGCAGACAAAAATTATTTTGTACCTCTGATCTATATACTGTAAATTACTGGATTCTGCATAGAATGCTTAACCAACGGCAGGAGGTGAATTCACGAGAAATGTTAACGGCACTCCTGCATGTTGGTATCTCCAACTGACAGAGGGCATCATTGACTTAGACTCTAAAGGACGATCTAAAATCTAAAATAAAGTGTATTTCATTCAGTTCTGTTGTAATAGCAGGTATAAATGAAGAGCTCTTTTCCAAAACGCATTAAACGCCAAATTTAAAAAAGATGAGTTTGTCATGCCATTTTGCTGTGTACTAAACCTATTCACTGCTTCATCAATGTTTCATGCCAAATCGCTATATTTCCTTGTTTAAAATGTACTGCAAGATGAAGTTTCTTTCCGAAACACTATGAGGGCTGAACCTGTTTTTAGCCAAATTGCGATATGTCCTCTCGACCAATCAGAATTCACTCGTTAGTGGTATTTGTATGCGTGTTAATTTTAAATTATTTGTTGTATGTGGTGGAAAATATTGAAACATGAAAATGTTTATTTTATTTTACTATTTAGTTTGTTAACATTTATTTTATTTGGCTGTTATTTATTTCATGCATTTGCATTTATTTGATTTATATTAATTTATAGTATGAGTCCCTGATTTCATTTGTTTCATGTTCTTTTTAAAAAGAAATAAACCAACATTTTTTTGAAAAAAGGATGGATTTGTAGCGTTTTGAAAAAAAATCAAATAAAATATGAATTTATAAACAACAATATTGTTGTTTCATTCAACAATCATTGTTAAACATGTTCAGACTGAGCCAACAGACCATTTTAACAGGATAAATTGAATATTAACAAAATGTATGGGTCTAGGTAAAAAAATGTCATTTTCATGAAAACTATTAAAATGGATTTATAGCGTTTTGGAAAAGAGCTCTTCAAATGTTTCCAAAGAAAACTTCATGACTTTTACAGCATACACAGTCTATATTTATCTGTATTTAGAATGAGCACATTTGTCATATGTCGGTGTCTCGTCTGTCTGCTGATTTGCTGGTTATGTACGATACTGTAATGAAGATGAATGTAGCTCACTCAGAGGTGGGAAAAATTCCCAAATATTCCCGATAAATAAAAATTTACATGCCTAAGACATTTGCGTTGTTAGAATGTACTAATATGTGATAACCTTATATTAATTCAATATTCAATATAATTTTGGGGCATTCGACGCGGTGGCTGCAGTGGAATGACGTCATGAGCAATCCAGTCATTTATGTAGATCAGTGTTTTGTACACATATTTTTTAAATGTCCACTTGGGTGCGGAGTCTGTGTTTTGCTTTTGTTTTGTTTTGTTTGGTTTAATAGATACTGCATTGTGTTTTGTTTTTGTTTAGAGAGATACTATTGCCGTCTAGTGACATCTACTCTATGGGTGAAAGCGTTAAGGCAACACGTGAAGTTCAAACAAGACAAATATCCAATTAATCAATATGCAATCAATCGAATATATAATCATATAATTCCATTAAATTATTAATAATTGGGCATACACTGTAAAAATATGTAAAAATGTACTTATCATTTTCTGACAGTACTTTATTTGTTTATTTTACGGACATTTCTGTTAATGTTCAACCACAATATAATTCAGTGCTATACTAAATACAGCTATATCTAAAAAAAATATTTTGGAAAATTCCTTTGTTTATATCGTAGATTGAGCCCTATTTGTACAGATTTTTACCCATATTTATTTGTAATTTATTTTTGAGTATTAAACTGCATACTTGCAAAACCTGGATTAGCAGTGTGTTATCAGTTTCAGTGGTTGTTATCTGAGAATATAATACCTCTGAATGTCACAACTAACAGATTTAAGTATTTCAGAGAGCTGTATAATAAACAGATACATAATATGTAGTGTTACATCTCTCCGACCAATCCACAGTCTATATATGGCCCTGGGTACCACTGCAGGCCAGTAATTTAGTTGAGCCACAGAGCAGCTCACTATAGAATGCTAACATTCCCTCAGTGCCTCGTAATGGTGTCATCCTCAGAGATGTTTGATGTTCAGGATGGCTCTATGGTGTAATTTACTCGCCCCTTGTGGGATTTCGCGTCTAAATTCGGACTGTTTCCAATGTGCCCCACAGAGCATTCTGTAACTTCTTCTGTTTGCCATCGCTGACTCAGACATGAGTCCTGATGCTGGCGCTGTTGCTGCGAATAGATTTCAGCTCTAAGAACATTCACTCATGTGTCTCACCTAAGCTCGTGTCAATGTGCAGAACACCCCTTAACTTCTCATCTTTTCTTCTGTGCATTGAAATCTCAGTCCAATTTTCCATGTTGCAGACCGTCTCATAATCACATTATGTCTGTGCAGAAATAAACATGTAATTATAGCTCCCAAAGTAAAAGAGGGAGGTTGCCACTCAAGACAATAGCGTTGGATTGGCCTGCTTAAGATTTCCTGCAGATCCAACTAATTCTCCAGAAACACGTGGCCGGGTTTTAATTTAAAACATATGGACTGCTTCTGTTGCCAAAGCCGAATCAGATTTGATTTATAAAGTTGTGAACGATTTACATGTGCGTGTGCTAATCTAAATTCTTCATTCGAATCCAGGACTTCAAAACAATGGCATTTTATAAAAAAAACGACATCATCGTTTAATGTCGCATCTGCTGAAATATTGTGTTTCACATGTTCACCTCGTGAGAGATTTGATTCAGAGAATGGAAACTGCACCCCGTGTCATCGGGCAGCCCTGCATGCGCGAGCATGAGGTAAGATAACAGTCCAAGGGAACGTCTGATGGATAGGAGCTCTGGCGCCTGGCTCCGCTTTGTGGCCACAACTCCAGATGTGATCTGTATTTGGTGAACTATGGATCCCACCCACAGTAAAGAGTCACATACAATGGTCCCAAAAAATGATTCCATCCACGAAACAACGCCCAGCCTCCATGTGACTCGTACACGTGAGCTGCTTTCTCTTGTGAGCTGCCCAACACATCGCTTTATCAGGAACAAGCTGATATATTGCAATCATATTATTTTAAACAATGTTGACCTGCCTAGGTCAGTGAACATGACATCCTCCCTGCGGATTGGATTAATTGACGCTTTGCCTTTGAAACCTTATTTATTTGCCCTACTTCCTGCTGATTTAAATGTGTCATTATGAATAAGGAGATATGCCGCCCCCTCCCCGTCCCATTATTGTAACTGGCAACAGATTAATGCAATTAAATTCTATTGTTTCAAATCACACACCCTATTCAATTACTCACGCCCAAACTGACAGGCCCCCCATCTGGCAGCTTCAGGCAAAGAGTGGGTGACGTTTAGATACGCTGTCTTTCCATATTAGAGTTACATTATTTCACACATATGGACTCATGACATCAAGCTTGTTTACAAACTGTCAGCCTCTGTTTGTGGATGCGTTCAAGGTTTTGCATGGAGAGATCCACACAGACTCGGATTTTCGTGTAATTTGAGATGCGCCGAATCATGGACGCTGTATCTTAACATCATGTAATCTGTGTTGTCATTGTCTATGAGTGCAAGGGTAGCCAGAGGGGTAAAATGACAGCCAGACAAACGCAGTCAGTGTTGGTTTATTTTGCCGCAATAATGCTGTCTGGTATCATCAGTCTGCACGATGACAACGAAAAGACTGTACACTTCAACGTCTATGTGAATTGACAACACATGGGACTAAAACAAAGGCGGACCAAGGTTATTACACATGCAACTGTGCAAGGAGCATTTAATCTTACAAATACAGAATAAAAGCATTTAATTAACAAAAATACAAAATAATTTTCTTAGACAATTTAGTATTTTATTTATTTATTTTATGTTATTAATTTATTCTTTTATTTTTGCATCATAAATATACCATGAGAATTGTCATAAAAATATGCAAAATATATATTTTTTAGATTATGTACACTTTAAGTCATCTGTTCAATTGTCACATGAGTTTTTTTGATATTTAAATTTTAGTTTAAGTCACAAAATAAAAAATGCAAAACATATCTTCAGTTCTTTTTTGATATTCATATTTGAAGTCGTCTGTATAATTGTTATGCGAGTGTGTTTGGAAGCCTGTCTAACTACAGTACTTTCATATAAACATTCAAAGTTGTTCCTTTACCTTGATAATACTATGATGTATTTATTATTTATTTATTTACTCTTCTTTTCTATATTATCTTATATTATATTTTCTTTTAGCATTATACTACTGAGAATAGTAATGAAAATATAATGCAAAATAAATCTTATTTTCTGTTTTGATTATGCATACTTAGAGCCATCTATAATGTCACATGAGTGTGTTTGGTAGCCTTTCATGCTCTAACTTTAGCTAACAATAAAGGTTGCACTAAGATTAGGACAAATGGCACGCGGAGGGTTGGGGGTCAGCCAACAAAGGGCCTTGTGAAACACATTATTCCTCATCGGCATGGCTGTCTAACCATGAAAACAAGAGTCTGTCAACAAGCAATACAAAGCAGAAAAGCAGTCATGTGACATCAAACGCTACTAAATCAAAGCAGACTATTATTTCACGCTCGGCTTTACAAATAAAGGGGTTTTCTGTCATGTGGCTTCGGTTCAATAAAATATGTAAATGATCTAATATTCCACACTTGTAACTGGAGTGCAGCGTGGTTTACTTGTTTGAAGTGTGTCTTATTTTAACAAGCAGAACTAAATTTAGATTTGATAGAAAGCTTGTAAATGAATTAGTCTTTATTAAGTGCTGTTTTATTTTGCAGTATTATAGACAGATAAACAGAATGGAAATACTGTAAATCGAACCAAAAACCCTGTTTTTACGCATACTCAGAAGATTTAAAGTCGGGTTGCCTCGGTGACACAAGATATGTAGCTTGAACATATTTAACTCTTTACATTCATATGACCGAAGGGTTGCAATATATAATATATACCGTAACAAAATTAAAATCCACTTATATCTCGGATTAAACTTAAAAAAAAAGATTTAGTGATGTTATCCAAAAGCTTTCCAGACTCTGTGTGTCCCACTGAAACAATAATTCCGCTCATAAGCAGAAACGTCTGAGCACATTTTTATAAAAACCTACAGGCCAAACCTTTAACTAATAAATGTCGGCTTTATGTTGGAACGACCTAGCCCCGGCAACAAAACATTGATTGTTTCCAATTGGCAGGACTCCCTTTCCTCAGACGTAGACCCGGCCAATCAGAATCAAGCTTGATGGAAAGGAGTCTCTTCACCCTGGCAACCGCTTCTCTCTACCTTTCCCCGTCGGCAGGTTTTCTCACAGGCAGGCAGTCATAGCAGCTGGTCCTGCGAACTGTGACTCGTCACTTCTTTCATTAGTAGGCGGCGGCGGCTCTTTTCTGCCTCTCTCACTTGCACAGTCTCATCAGGCAGTCTCATTTTTTTTGCGCAGGAAATGACATACAGTAACTGTGCATTCATAACAGCCGGTGTATATGACCTGTGTGTGCAAGAAGTTATTTTTGTGGGTTTTGGATGATTTTATTTCCATTTTATTTTTCTGATTTATTACTCCTGCTTTTAAAACATTTTGGCAATTTCATGCAAATGTCAACCTTACCATGAAAAATTGTCTTTTCAATGAAAGGTTTTTACCATACTGATAGGTCAGATGTCAATATTTGGATGTTTATATTCCCATGATAGGTCTTTCTTAAGATTTTTAAAGTGCTTTTTTATTTAGTCTGGTAAGTGGCCGTTTCAGAATTGTCACATCCATAACAGTCCATATTCCTCATAAATGGGAACATGAAAATTAAAATGTAATAACTATTTCATGTTCTCTAAAGATAACATTTTTATGTTCTCCATTTGTTGGGTATTATTGCTTCTGGTTCACACCATCGTCCTTTTGTCACATCCAAAACGCATGTATATTTTCCTTTTAAATATAAAACTTGTGCGTTACCTGATGATTTCTATTGTCTGGACTGTATCCTCAGGGGTTTAGAAAAATATAAACATATGATTCATTATATTGTAAAAAAAACATTATAAGAGAATTTATACAGTATTTCAAGTCTTGACTGAAAATGTCACATCCACTATGATGGAATTGCCGGTTTATTCATTTTTATTTAGTTAATAAATTGCTGTATGTTAATAAATGTCATTTATTTACAAAATAAATCATATTGATTGTACATAAACGTACATTTTTAAAAATCTGGGTTAAAAAAATCTATCTTTATCCAATTCACAACTGTGAACTAATAATGATGTGTCAAGTGGATTTGACATCATTTGACTTTAACCCACTTTAAGAAACTTTCAATTGTATGTTTTAAACAGAGATGATAACAGCAGATTGCACTTTCATTTTTAAAACACATTTTTAAGGCAGGTTTCCAACATTATTTGCTTGGCATGACAGACTAAAGCATTCAACATTCCCACATAGTAGTGTCCAATGAAACACAGTCAATATAATAAACATCCAGATATTCAAATAAAAGCCAAACAGTGCCGGCTTGGCAGTTTCAACCAACTGAATCACTATTGAGACTTCATTGACTGTCACAGTAAAACTGCTCTCCTGTAAATGACCGTGCTGAGTTATTGACATGCGGTCATCTGTAAAGCGTTTAAGGATAATCTTCCACCGACCATCTGCTGCAGATTTTCAGTTTCTCACGGTTTGTTTTGCTTCCCTTTTCAGTCACTTAACTACAAGCTTTTATGGAAAAGACAATGCAAACAAACCTGATGTGGCAAAGACAAACCTCCCTCCCGAAAAAAGTAATACAATTTAAACTAATTGTACAGTATGTACTTTCCTTGTTTAAAAAGCTGTCCATATGTATTTTTCCCCCCAAAAACGATTTATATGCTGTGTCTACAATATACAACAACATGAGCTTAACTGATAATTAAAATTTGGGCTCAAACCAATTTTTTATTTGAATAAGATTAAATAAAGTCTGAATACATTTTTCACTTTTTAGATGACAAAGAAAATAACTGCAAACAAGCCAAATATGGCCGAAACAGTTTTTCCGAATTCGAGTGTTTTACTAATAGCGGTTATGTGACAACTGTGTGTAGAAGGCAAATGTGTTTTCCTGGCAGTGAGTAAAGGTGCTATGAAGAGAGATCTAATGGAGATGCTTTGGTTATGATGAAAGTGGGTATAATAGGATTAGCGCAGCTCAGCAGTCGAGCTGTGATGTGGTTACTACAGCGTTTCACAGTGAGGGCTTCAGAGGTTAGCATGACCTTTGACACTGACAAATTATCATTATCAAGTCAGACCACGTGAGACTAAACACATGGAAACAAATGACACAGACCGGCAGCACCTGGCACGGTAGTCACGACCTCAGGCAAAATCGTGACAGTAGCATTCGTGAATTCAATGTGGGTTTTTAGTCAGACAGATGAGAAACAGAGACAGTACTTCAGGCTTCATACTTGATCTAATTTAGCCAATTATACTATTGTCTCTTTCTAAAGGCAAAGAACGGAGGCTGGAGAAACAGCAGGAACTCCAACAGAACCTCCTTTACCCAAAGCCCTCGGACTATTAAACACAAAAGATAATTTAATCAGAAATATATACTTTATTTTCCTCCGTAAGAATCTGCATGACTGGTTTTGTTATGCATAATTCATTGGTCTTTGTTATTCAAAAATGAAGTTTGTCTTTTATTATTTTGTTATTCAAAAATAAAGTTTTCAATTTTCTATCCCTCAACTCCAAAAATCTGTTATATTCAGATAACTGTTTAGTATTCCAGACAATTTCAGAAAGAAAAAATCATTTCCAAACATTGAGTATTAGGAAAAGGGCCACATGGTGGAAGTAAAATGAGTTGAGAAGTTCATGTTGACATTTTTCTAAAGTGCAGTCTGTGACCTTAACATCAATTACATATAAAAATCCTCCAAAACATAATCAAATTTACATGGTCGTCACATGGCAGTCAGATGGAAGTTTATCCTGCTAGAATGGCGTATGTCAGAAGTTAACTGTCCCATACGATTTGTCTGGTTACAGTATGTATTTCGCTTCCTGTCTGGACAGATTAAAAGCCTCTCAGTTATCAGCCTGTTGAAAAGATCGGTGTAGACCAGCATGAATCTCCAACATGGTTTACGTATGGGTTCGATCCACACCGAACACACATGCTGATTAAAAAACACTTTGCACATACCAAATAGTATAAATGTAAACTAAAGACAACACAGCTAGGAAAATATGATCCATATTCTAAAAGCTACGGTAGGTTCAGCCTAAGACATGGCCACTGACCATCTGATGCATATTACACACTTAACTTGGAAAAGGCCTGATATGATCCGTCCAATCTGAATGGCTGACTAGACACAAGGCTGCTTTTGCAAAACAAGGACAACCTTAACCATAAGTTTAACAAGAAGTTAATGGACTCGTTGAAGAGTGCTTTAACAACCTGTCCTCCACCACTCAACTTCATGTCAAGTCATAACTTTTTCCGTAGCCTGCAAACACTACCTTCTTTAACCTTCCAAAGGTTCTGACCAACAGTTTCCTGGCTTCGGGAGAAATGTCTCTCTGTTTTGCATGAAAAGAAACATTCATCAATGCGTCAGTGAGGATTCATTTTCCATAAGTTACAGTTTGTTTACAGGAACGGAAGCAGGGGAACTCTCTTCCCTTGAGAGGAGCTTTTTGCAAATTCTGGGCCAGAGCGTCGCAATTCAATTTATTTGGTAATGTAAAGAGAGAGTGATGCATCTCACCCATCTATGGCTTTCAGCTTTTGTGAGGATGAAACTCAAGCCCTCAGGCTGTGACAACGCCGTTCCAACTCTTGTACCCAAATAAGAGCAGAGAGGATAGCTGACGCAGTGTAGGTGAAGAATATGTGATGTAATCAGATCACAAAAGCTGTTTTGCATCATTGTACACTGGTGCGTAATCATGCTGTTGTCTATGAATAGAACATCACAAGCCAATTTCTATTCTTCTCTGAGAGATGGAGAAACTGAGTCATGCTCATGGGATTCAGCGGATATTTTACTTGTTGCGTCTGGACTGTTACGTCAAACGTGAAATGCGTAACAAAAGTTACAATGTCAGTTTAATAACCGTGTAACTTCTTTCTCATGATAAACAGCAATTCCCACTTAGCTCTCCTCATAAGGTCTCAGCAAAACTTCTCAAAAAACACTTAAAGGGACAGGTCACCCCAAAACTATTTCAGCATTTACACACCGTCATGTTATTTGAAACCTGTATGACTTTCTTTCTTTTGAAGAGCACAAAAAAAGATACTGTGAAGAATGTTGGCAACCAAACAACACTAGTCCCCATTAATTTTCATTGTTTTGAGACAAAACCACAGAGACATTCCTCAAAATATCTTTGTTTGAGTTCCACGGAAGAAACATATACAGGTTTGGAAAACATGAGGGTGAATAAATGATTTTGTGAGTGGGAGTAACTAAGAACACCAGTCCCCATTCACTATTTTGTATGCGAGGAAAACTAACTAACAGTAAAAACAACAGAACAGAATAAATAAAGTTAGCAAACAGCAAAACGCAATCTCATAAAAGTAAGTGCATACGATTGATGATTCAATACATAATGGGAACTCACAGTCCTTTTACAAAAAAAGCAGCATTTGTTAATGAAACTGTTTGGGTAGGTTATATGGGGGAAACATTGTTGCTTAGTATCCGTATTACTTTATACAATTTTGTGTTTTATTTTAATGTCCAAATCGTTGGGAATTGATATTTTAAGCTCCCTGCTCGAAGCTGTTCCACGTGGAAACACACCTCCATCATGCGGTATTTGCTTATACAGGAGGCAGTGGAAAGTCTCACGCGCATGTTAAATACTGGCACCTTAAAAGAGAGAGAGAGTGTGCACGGGAGAGATATAAAGGGCACAGGAAGTAGAAAAAGCTCTTGACCCCCTGCTAACGTCAAAGTTGCATTGGAATATCCTTTGAACTTCAATTTCAAAGTGTTTTTTTATGGAAGCACAGCACCAAAGTCTGAAGCTCTCTAAAAACATGTCTTTTTGGATGAAGATGAAACTCCAGCACTATGCTTCATTTACACACAACATCCTCAGTCGATCCAAGGAAAACTATTTTGTAATCGAGATCATGTGTGATAGCAGTCAGGTTTGATCGCTACAGAAATGTTCAAAGCTCATTTTGTTGTAAGTCGAACGCAAGTTGTTTTCGTTACAAAATACCCTTTTAGCAGTGAAAAGTCGAGGCTATTCTACTCCACCCACTGTTTCCAAACCTTTATTGCATACAGATGCAACTGGCTCTCCAAACTCCGTCAAGTTTTGTGAGAGACACATGAGAAGAGTCTGTATCTAAGGCCCTGCACCAGACTTTTCCACTTGCCATGGGAAACATGTACTGTGGGAGCTAATGTGTAATTAGACGTTGCTATTTTCACCGAGTTCTGCCCTAGAGGAGCTCAGGGGCCAATGTTTGATCTGCACGTGCCAGGAAACTTAGGGGCCGTCAACATGGCACAGACTTGAAAAAATGTGCATTCAAAATAGTTGTGGAAAGGAATTCGACGATATGATTGCATAAACTTACTCATAGCTACTCTTTGAATTAGTGTTATGTTGTGTAAATGTGTAATTGTGATTTCCCAAAAAATATGGTTACATTGTTTACACATTGAATTTTTGAATCCACAGATTGAAAACTACTTATTCTTAAAGTTGCAAAACAACTCAAGCGATGTTTTAGGTCTGGCTTTTTTTACTAGTAAATGGAACTAACAGCTTTTCTCTTTTGGGAGAATTGTGAGGAACATTTATGTGCCTGCTTTCTTTCTCCTCCTTCTTTTTTCAGAAACTCCCAAACACCCATATACAGAGTCCAGAAAACCTTTGGCACAACATCAAAGTTAAGCACGTGTCTGCTTCACTTCCTCTGTCTTTATCTCTCGGGGTGTTTGGCACATGAACAGGCGATGTGAACTGTGTCCAGTAATCAGATATAACCCTTACACTTGGTGTGAAACGAAACTATAAAGAGCGTGCGGACTTGGCAATCTTCACGACTGCTTGCAAATGTAGTGAATGAAGTAAAAGTTGTGACACATCTGAGAGCGGAGCAAAAGAAAGATGCATTATGGGAATATGCTGATGTGGGCAAAAATGTCAAGCCATCTCACCAGATTTAACTGACCTACGAATTTTCGTGACTTTTCATTTATTTGTTATCACTATTTCGGAATTCTGAAAAATGATTTAATAGGAATACTCATAAAGAGAAACATCTAGCTGATAAAATATTTTAGAGCTGATGGTAAATAAAAGTATATTAACCATTGAATTTGAATAGGTTTCTAATGACTTCTTTACATTAGTAGTAAATAGTTTACTAGAAAATGTTGTTTTGTGATCATTTACAAATGCTATTTACAATGGCATTTGGATTGATGACAGCAAACCTGGTTTTTAAAACAAATAACCAATGCTTTGGGCTTTTAATATTGCGTTTATGTGATATGGATCTTGACACACTCTTTCACTATTGTTTGGCAGTGTTAAAGATTTTTTCCATATGTCTCTTAATAGAACAACACCGTATCTTTTTTTCTACTTATTTTTTGCAATTAACAAAAATATCTTTTAAGATGTCCATGCTTTAACATGTTTTTTATGAATTTTTATTTTGGATCATGTCTTAGGCTGTGGACAAGAATGTCTTATGATATGGTATTTAAAACTGAATTCTAGCCTATTCCTGTTTTTACGGTCATATGTGGTTTGTTTCTTCTGCAAAGGCTTTGTTTTGTTGGTCTTGCGGGAGGATCCTGCGGGACTGGTAAACATTTGCGACTGTGGGCCGGGTAAACTTTGAGACGGCAAATTGTCCCGTGAGCGAATCCGTCTGTGTGAGACAACAACTGCGAGCAGATCTTTTTAGACACTGTTTTATTTCAAGTGATATTCGACAAGCAATCATTAAATCAACATACAAAAACATCTGCACCATCTCTCATATCGAGCTTATGTCACGGTGCATCAAAATAAATACTTTCAAGAGGAAATAATACAGACGTAATACTCAAAATCCAAACCAGACGAACGAAACGGTCGAGCAAATGCCACGGACATGAAACGTAAAAAGTTCCCGTAAAGGGGCAACGTACGCTCCCCCAACTCATTTCCAAAAATGTTGTAGAAAACATCTGCGGTACTTTGTAAAATACAGAATCTTAGCAAAAAAACGTCTTTTTTTTCCAGGTTTCCTCAAAATCATTGCAAAATATTAGCTGGTATTGTAGCGAGATTACATGTGCTTTTGCATTTAATTTTCATTTATTAGTATTCACATATATAAGAAGTATCCACAAAGTCTTGTCTGTATGGAGCAATGGCAGCCATATTGCACAAGGCTCATCTTCCTCAGGCACATGGAAGAACTCTCGTTCACATGCTTCTTTCCTGCAGGCACGGGTAACCATAGCAACCAGCGCCGCTCGAATACGACGCCCTCGCACCTGAGGTACCAGCACTTTTGGGCGACCGTGGCGAGTGCCTTCATTCTACAGTATCTGTCAGCTGCCAGTGACCGGCATCACAGGATGAAGAAAAAGAAAGTGTGTACCGAGCATGTGAGTTCACATTTAAAAACCACTCATTATAAACAGCGTTCCTTGTTTCACATGTTTAAAAAAGTTTGGTTCCTTTGACCTTTCATTCGCCTCAATATGTAGCGATGCATCAACACATGCTGGTTAAAAATACAGGTTACGGTACAAAAAAGTGGTCCGTGTTGACTTCTCTCCTTACGCCCTCAGACTGAATGTAAACAATCTCTCTCATGGCTTTCGATCGGGACCGGAGTGCACGGGTCGGGCTGAAAAATCCTGAACCCCTCATCGATTCAAGTTCTGCTGTCAGTCCCGAATGGAAGGTGGGAGTCCCGTATAGCCTACAATACGGAGTTAGCTACATTTACTTCACAGTCATTGTTAGTTTACTTAAAACAAGTTAAACAGGAATGCTAGGTTCTGTTGACTCCCACCATTGAGAGAACCAATACCAGACAAAACTGTGTACACAAAAGAGTGTGTGAATTGAAGTACTGCCAGCTGTTGTGTTTAAGTCCTCGGTCGCCTTTTTTCCAAATATTTAAACTTCCTCAAAGTGCAAGGATTAACCTTTCACAGTTCGCTTCAATCGCATACTCTGTCTGAGAAATAACATAAATCACGCTCGAAAAATAACATTTAAATTCAAATAAATGTTCTAGGCACTACTGAATGTCCAAAGGCGCTGCTGTAGATTGAGGAAGAGAGTGTTACAAAGCAAAACATTTCAAAGTGATGATTTTTCAGATCAAACACTTCCACGTTTCACTACGGTCCCCTAAAGTCAGTCGGACAAACTGACAGACGAGTCGGTCCTGTTTCAAAACAGACAAATTAGGGCCCACAAAGACATCTAGAAAGACAAATCGCCGAACATCCTCAAGCCATGATTTTTTGCGGGATTTCTATGGAAGCTTTGAGGAAGATGGCGTTATCACGGATGTAGTTCCTCTTCTTGATCTCCTCGTGCGAGATGAACTTGGGGTAGCCGAAACCCAGCGTGCTCTCGTCCAGCGAGTTCCGGCTGCTGGACGGTTTCTGGAAGTTCTTCCAGTTAGGATCAGGGTTGAAGGTCTCGGTGATATGCTGAGGTTTGGAGAGCGACGGGTCGCTCTGGTCCAAGATAGAGAAGGTGACCTTGTAGGAAAAGGGCCATTCCAGCAGGTTGTCATATTCGCCGGGCAGCACGCGGATGTAGATTGACAGATGCGACCCCTCGCCGCTGCCGTTTCCGTTGAGGAAAGCCGATACTTGCAGTTTGTAGCCGTAGCGGTGCGTGTAGAAGGGAGGGCTGAAGAACTCGTGGTTGTTGCGAAGTTTGGCCTCCTGCAGCTTGCGTGAATAGTCGGTCAGCTTCCAGATGAGTACGCCATCGTGGCTGACTGACAGCTCCTCCATTTCCCGTCTCAGCTCCATGATTTCCTGTCGCTGGCGGCCCACCAGGGTGGACATCATGGTCAGGTGGGATTTTGTGCTCTCCTCAAGGTGTCGACCGATGGCCAATTTCGGGCACTGTAAAGCAAACACACAGAACGTTATATGCTTATGAAAGTTTAAGTATGGCATCAACTCTTGGAATTTGAGTGATCAAAGCAGACAGCCTCATTTCTAACCTCCCAAAAAAAGTCTCAGACTAACATCAAAGCAGATTTTCACTGACACAGACACACATTTTGCAGGTGTGGAGGAGGGAAAGTTGTTCAAAGCAGCGTTTAAATGCTGTAAGCTCAGATAAAGTTAGTTAAGGACTCACTCTGTGTTTACAGCCGGCTTCTTTGAAGGGGCAGAGGATCAGCGCGCTGCCGCAGCTCTCCTTCACGTGATTGGGCAGATCCTCCCGGGCGATGTTCGGTGTGCCGCACTGATTGGGACACTGCACAGGGAAGCGAGGGCAGTGAAACTGATGGTTCTGGGGGAGGAAGAGAAACAGGCAGCATTGACGTGAATCTGTAGGTTGGGCTGTGAGTTTCTGTCGTTGTTGTTAAGCAACGGCAGCTTGCAAGAAAGTAGGCGTGAGATTTATGAAATCATCATGACATCTAGAGAAGCTTCTGCCCTCATGTGACACTGGAAGCACACCGGTTATGAGTTCAACGCCCAGTGATCCAACGTTATTTCTGTTGACCAAACTTTGAAAACACTTCTGTTCATTAAAATCAAATAAAATGCTTACCTAGAAATTATTGGAAAATTTAAATGTTGCCTCAAAAATAAACTGAAATAGGTTTAAGGTGCTAAAACTATAATAATAAACATAAACTAAAATCTTATATATCAAGGTAGAAAAATCTATTGTAAAATGACAAAAGCATTTACTAAATTGCTTAAACGTTAACTAAAATTTACATAAAAACAAAAAAGCTAAAAATAAAAGCTAATTGAAAATATGAGTTAAACTAAATATAACTAAAGTCAAAACTATAATAACTCAGACAAGTGAATACACAAGTACAGTACAAAGAAATATGATTGTTGTCTTGCTTTCCAGTTAAATATAAAAGATGACTTGAGAAGCTTTATTTTTCATTGAGCAACTTTTTCATCACTAAAATTGTTTTTGATTTATTGTTTTTTTCAATAAGCATAAATCTCAGTACACTTAAATAAATGTATGCTTCAAAATAAATAAATTAATAAAAAAATAAATTCATTATGGTGTGAAAAAAACATTATTTAGCTATTCAGCTATTGTTAATATATTTTTTTGTTTTGTTTTTCTATATTCCATTTTTCTATATTTTTATTCCACATCTATATTTATATTCAGTATTTCTATTTCTATTTTATCCATATTTATATTTGAAGAGTTCATTGGCAAAAAGCTGCTTTTAACAATGTTCAAAAATCATGTTTTTCATCATCATTTTGCTGTGGATTCCAAGTAAAATCAATCAAGTTGGGTTGTTTTGATTAAGTAATAATAACTCAAAAAAGAAACTAGCTACCTAACACAATACATTATAACCAAAACCTAACACAATAAAAACCATTATTTTAGATTTTTTCCTATATGGAGTTTTTTCAAATAAACTCTTCATTTATATTTATAAAAGTTTTTGTTTGTTTGTTTGTTTTCTATACCTTTATACTGATAAATAGGATTTTATGCTTTATGCCTGATTTATACCTTGACTACACAGTTGCTTTCAAACACATAGAGACAAAAGTGTGTAATACATTCGTGCAACATAAATGTATGATTTAATATAAGAAATGACACAAAAAAGTCTCACAAATGTGAATCCTCCTTGTATGAGGAAGAAATAGCAGTGTGTGCGTTTTCAGCTGGGCTGCTGAATATCACAGTGTTTTCTGCTTGTATTACCTCTATGTATTTAAACGCAGGTGTTATGGAAAACTCGGCCAGCCCAAGCTGTGGTTGACTGGCACCAAACCCAGAATCTTGCATGAAAGCCTCCGTCTATATTCACAGGCCCTTTGGCATCCCACCCTGTGCAGCCTCAAAACCCCTTTAATTCACCACTGAGCACCTCTGTTTTATAAACACTCGGCCTCTGACATGAACACCCAACAAACAAACACTGTGTCCATCCCATCACACAACAGAAGGAATACACTGCGCTGAATAATTCAAATGCTGTGGTTAAGATATAGAGGGGCCATTCTATGAAGCAGACGCTTTATCCGGTTCAAGCTGTCATATGCCGCGAATACATGTTAGTATATCTTCATAGTAAAAGAGTCTGTTACGGACTAAAGCGAGTTGAGTTTGTCATGTGTTTGTGGCACATGTTGTCTCTTTGTGTGATCTGCATACGCAGACACGAGCGCAACCCTGAAAAAAGACATCATAAGTCCTAATAATCAGTAAAAATGTTCCAACTAGAGGCAACAAATATCATGTTTATATTAGGGTTTAGTGTCTTTGTTGAGTCGCGACGAGACATGGCGTAACACTTGTTGATAAAGAAGGTGCTATTTATTATGTTACAATTCCCTGCTGTAACGCGAGCTTGTTTCTATCTCAAACAAACTCTGTATGATGTATTATGGTCTTTATAACGTTGTATATAAAAGTTAAAACAGTACGCCATAGTTTTTAACTATTTAACATATTATTTATTTAATTAAACCTTACCAATCCTTAACAAGTTGCACTGGCAAAGATGATATATCGGGTTGATCATCTATATTTTCCGTATCAGATTCGGGCTCGAATTGATATAAGGAAGTACCGATGACATTTTATCACCTTCCGGTACAATTGCTTTGTAACCTGATGTTCCGAATATGGTAAGAGGCGTTACATTTCCCTCACACACTTGCAGTAAACCTCTGAAAACAGTTTTATTGTAAAAAAATATATTTAATTTCCTGAAAAACATTTATGTATTTTTAAATCTTCTGAAGGACATTAGTAAATGAAAATGTATAAATGAAACAATAACCGTTTTTCAGAGGATTACATCCCCCTGACTTTAAATGAATGGTGTTGACTTTGTGGGCAGCACTGAATGTTTCTATCTATTGTAATAGTTGTGTATGAGTCTCAATGTAAAAAGATGAATCTCAACATCATAAAGTTACTTCTGGACAAATATCCAGAAATGGTGAAAAAGTAAAGATTGTGGAGGACCTGTGTGATTGTTTTGTAGATCAGTGGACAGTCTATTGACTCATGACAAACAAGAAACCCTTAAACAAGATGACTGAACATAAAAACTGTTATTGGTTGTTTAGGTCACATCATACAGTATTAAGAATCAGGGGCGTGTAAACTTTTGCCCTGGGATATATTTAGAAATTCTGTTATTATTCATTAGTGTGAACTTTGTTAACATTTCTTTAGTGAAATAAATTGCTCAGGGCAGGACTAAATAAAAATAAACATTCATTTTCATAAATCCTCTTATTCTTCCAAATGTTTCAGCTTTTTCCAGATTCTTCAAGGGGTGTGTAAACGATTGAGCTCAGCTGTAGCTGTAATACCGACAAATGCTGACTTTTTATATTTTTCTAATACTGCTAATCATTTTTGTTGTGGTATGTCCGAGAGGTCTGGCCCGTTATGCTACTGACCTGGATGGTGTCAAAGACGAACTCCTTGCCGCAGTACTTGCAGGGCTGGGTGCGTTTGGGACATTCGGTCATGGTGTGCTGGGACAGGAGTCTCCTCATCATTCTCGCTCCGCACTTGTTCTCGCAGTAGACGCTCTCCTGTGGACAGATGCCCTGGTGGTTCTAAGAAACAAAAAATATAAGGATGTGTGTGTCAGCATGGTTTTTTATTGGCTAAACCATACTGTACATTATGTGACACCAGCTTTAATAGAGGAAAGGAGACTAAAGATGGTTATATAAATGCTAGAAACTGAATGGAGTCTATAAGCAAAATTCAGGCTAAGTTAATAGCAGATGTTTAATACCAAGTTTAAAAAACCCAAACCAAATTCACTTCGTGCTAGAACTCTAATAAAACAAGACCAACGGGTCATAAACATTAACATAAACAGCATTGGGGGAAAAAAAGTTCTTAAATTATAGATTTGAACAATACTATGCAATTTTGCAGTTCACCCATGAAACAAAGATAAAACCAATAAAACCCATTAAACAAGTCTAAACGTTTATTTTATAGATTGTGGGCTTGATATTAGAAGTGTAAAAACAGGAGTGGCACTACAACATTTAGCTGCCAAATCTCGGAGTTTACACATTGTGTGAATTACACCAGAGTGAGACAAACTCGCTGTAACACTTATTACACAACAAAACCAGAAAATAATCAAGCTAATATTGCTTAGCCGACAAATCAACATGCTCATAAAACCTAAAGGCCAAATGCTAACAACTGTTCGGCGTACCTCGTAGGCCTCTCCCGTGAACTCGCTGCCGCAGAACTCGCACTTGACCTTGCGTTTGGGGCAGTCGTGCTGCAGGTGCTCGGGCAGGTCACGCCGTGTCAGCTTGACAGCACAGCGGTTGGGGCAGGGGATCACGTTGAAGGCGCAGGTGGAGAAGTGGCTCTGGAAAAGATATGAAAACTCAGTGATTTGGTTTCTTTTCTGATTTTTTATTTTATTTTGAAGAATGCACTGGAATTGCACATATAATGTATAGCTTAAATGCGTGAAGTGTAGATTGTTTTGGGTACATGTTAAACGTTTAAATGTTGTTACCTGTAGCTGTTTCATCTGGCCGGTCCAGCGGCAGCCCTCCTCACTGTGAATACAGCGGATGGGCAGCGCCAGTATCAGCTGTTCCAGCTCAGGGTCAGGATAGATCTACAACACACCATTACACCGAGGAAACATTAATCAAGCTCGTCTCCTCTCGTGAAACACACACACACACTCATACATTAACCAATCAAGGACAGGGCACAGGCATGGACTTAATCGTTCACTTATTATCTGTGACACACGCCTGCAGCTTGTCCTACATTTAAAGGAGATTGTTTGTTGATATAATAACAACTAACGTCACGTCATTCATAGGGATGGGCACTAGTACTCAGAAATGACAGCAATCAACTTTGAAAATAGATAAGTATGGTTGTTGTTTTTGGGTGACTAGGGGGCGGTTTTCCGGACAGGAGCTTGAACCAGAACTATTTTTAAGTTAAATGAGGATATTTAAGTCGTTTTTAGAAACATACTTTACAAAAAAACATTACTGCGGTGCATCTTGAGACAAAAACACGGATATATTTGGAGATATGTCAGAGCAAGTTGTTTTTGATCAAGACGCCTTCAACATTTAGGTTAGTCTGGGACTCGTCTTAAGCCCTGTCTGGAAAACCACCCCAAAAATTATGCAAACAAAAGGTTGACACAAATTTACCAAAAATCCCAAATAATTCTGTGATTGGTTAAGTCGTCATTTTTAGAAGTAATTAATTTAAGCAGTAATTTACATTCATTTGACTAGGTCTGAGTCATCATCATTTTTAGCTGGC
This sequence comes from Triplophysa dalaica, assembly GCF_015846415.1. NCBI lineage: Eukaryota > Metazoa > Chordata > Actinopteri > Cypriniformes > Nemacheilidae > Triplophysa > Triplophysa dalaica. Next base: position 9,828,951 of record NC_079550.1, on the reverse strand, counting down.
TGTACATTTTAAATGCGTGTCACTATTAAAAGTTCACATTTTTGTAATTTATAATCTGGCATCTAAAAATTAAAAAAGTAAACCTGTATATGACTTTTTCTTCTGCGGAAAACAAAAGATATTTTGAGAAATCTCAGTGGTTTTGTGCTGTTATATACACAAGAAGTGGAAGTAAATTTAAGCCAATGTTAAAAATTTCTTCTTTTATGTTCTGCAGAAGAAAGACAGTCACACAGGTTTGGAATGACGACGTAAATGATGAATCATTATGTAAATGGTGAAATATTGTTCATTTTCAGGGAACTATCCCTTTAAAACTCACACACGTGCACTAAAAGACAAAGCTGTACACATTTCATACTATTAGAAATTGCATAATATTGAAGAAAATATATATTTTGTCTCATAGATACACAATTATACTGCCGTTTGATCATCATGAAGACGATGACCTCATCACTGCTCTGTAAAACGCATATATACACGTGTCTACTGGTGTGTACGTATCTGCTACACCCAGAGGCTATTGCATCTTCCCTTCATCCATAAAGTTGATGAGATGATGCTTCATCCAATCAGTCCAAATCCCCTGCCAGCAGGATTTACATACACACACGTCTACTGCGTGTTAGGAGGACACGTGAGGCAGCGCCGCTGCTGTTCGCCACCCATGCGGTCCCATATGGAGCCGCCAAACCCCCTCCCCGCCCTCCCAACCACAGACACAAATTCATTTTCATTGACAGACTTTCTGGCACACTTAGATAAACTCTCCCAACTGTGCCATTCTGCATCACGCACAACGAATTTCTGAAAGATTTACACACAAAACAGTTCTCTAAATGAATCACACTTTTACGCTGTACCTAAAATAAATCTAAAAAGAAAACCAAAGTTGGTCTTTTCATTATTCCTGATTGTAGCTTCGCATCCATCTATGTCTAACACTTCATACTGTTGTTGAGGAAGTGTAGGTGTAGCAAATAAAACCGTAGACGCGCGATGAACCGGACCTCAAACTGGCAAACAGCCCTGCAGAGGTGACTGGGTGATCTGTGGGCGACTGTCGGGCCTTTTAAAATGACTGCTTGTGTAATAATTCGTCTCACGAGCAGCACACACTCCTCCTGCACAACGCTAGGGTTTCCAGGAGGAGTACAGTTATCCCCCGGACTTCATGCAAATCACTGCTTCAACGGATTACTGAGCTAAAGCTCTCTGCAATGCACAACAGGTTTAACTTCCCGCATGTGCCCTTTCAGAAGTGTGTCAAGCGCGCTGTATAAGAAGATGACTCAGAAGGTTCAACGGTTCTGTTGAAAAACCAGTAAGAGGGAATTTTATAGCATCTCTGAAACTATGCCTGCCGTCTTTTTATGTTGTTGAACTCAAGGTTTGTTCATCATTGTTGGAGGAGTGTGGTTCATAATCTTACTCTCGAGGCCACAACATGAGTAAAAAAACTCACAATATTTATGAAACACTTTTCGAAAAAAAACAAAAGATATTATCGAAGAATGTCGTTAACCGAGCAGCAACGGCACCCACTTGCATTGGTTTTGTGTCCATACAATAGAAGTGAATGGCTGCCGCTGATGTCCGGTTAACAACTTTCTTCTTCATTTGTGTTCTGCGGAAGAAAGAAAACTAGACAGGTTTGAAATGACATGAGGGTGAGTAAATGACGAGAGTTTTAATTTTTGGGTGAAGCAGCACTTTAACTCGTTTTGTCAGATAAGGAACTCCGAGTCAACTCTTTTTCTTCCATGATTTCTTTGGACATTCCTGGGGACACGAGTGACCGGTGGCAGTTCATTAGTGCGATTACTCTGGTTGTTTGAGATTTGAGAAGCGTGGAAGTGGGGTGAGTGCTTGAGGCGTTTCCAGACTGTTGACACATTAGCATTTCGTACACTTTTGCAGAGCGTCTCTCTAGTAAAGTATAGAGAGTAAAGATAAAAAGCAAGGCGCCTTTAACTCCATCCCACTGTATGTTATAGGAATGTAAAGCACTGGGAGTGATTGAGTTGTAATCTGTTCTACAACAGAACGCACTGGAGATTAGTGTTGAGTGAATTACCTTGGCATAATCCAGTGGGAGCTGGTCCTCCGGGCACTTGAAGACCCCCTCACTGCGAACACAAGGAAGAGAGGATATATTGTTATCGTCGCTGAGCAGTAGAAAAGTAATCAGACACAAATAATCAATTCAGCGTGTACAACCAGCAGATTCAGTGTATCTATTGAAAGCAATTGAGATTACATGGCAGGATTCAGACTACATTTGCTATAAAATGTTGGTGGGGCTTGCTTGTGGAAAACTCATCACCACAATGCCTGAGTGTTCTGGGGTGGCTGCAATGCGGTTGCTTACTTTCAGGCTTTATCCCGAAGTATGTGATATTTTGGGGCATAAGAAGTTCTCAAGTATTTCTTAAGAACATCACAAAGATGTATGCGATGTGTTCAACAACTTTAACAAATGCATACAACAGGTTGTACGATCACATCCGTTTCAAGTTTCTTGTATGTGCTTTGTTTCAAATAGAGCTGAAGCTTTGAAGATGAAGATAATAATTGTGTGCATTACATATATAGATTGATATACAGATGTTATTTTTTCTTCTCCTCAGTGACAATAAAATATAAAAACACAAAAAAACGATCTGGCGGTGGCGTTAGAAAAATAATCTTGAATTTAGCTTTATATTTTCCTTAAGTACATATCTCAAAATGATTTTACTACTGCCCCATTGGCAGATTTGTTTTGCTTGTTTTAAACAAAAACTTATTTCATTTTTATACAGTATTTTCTTTCATAAAACAAGATAAAATATCTTAGGTCCCTTTCCTTATCAAGTAAATGTATCTTGATTTAAGAATTTATCGATCTTTTTACTAGAAAAAAAGACATAAATACTTCGTAAGAAATTCATTTTTTGCAGTCAAGTAACAAGACCAGTTTTCCAGTTTAGTCATGTCATGTAACATCCACATATGCCATATTGACTGCCCATAGTACTTCAATCTAGAACCCAAACACTGCTTTACAGTATTAAAAGTATGTTACAGCTAGTATTATAATAATAACAACAACAAGTATTTCATTGCGTTTTTATGTATTATAAAAGCGTCTGCTAAATGACTAAATGTAAATTATGACATCCAAATCTTTGTAATTCTGCGTCGTTTTAACCCAGAATAAATGTAAATAAAAGAGTTTTCTGATGAAAAATCATCATTACTAAACTAATCTTTGCGAATTAAAATTAAAAACTGTAATTTATGACAAAACCAAATACATGTATAAAACACATTATATTCTGAATTAAGAAAACTTATGATAAAATAATTCTTAAGATATTTATTAATATCAATATTGAGAAAAAAAAGAAAATCTTTGCAATTTTTTTCCCCAAGAATACAAAATATTTCAATTTGTTTATTCAACTTCAAGACGAAAAAAACAGCACGGTAGTGAGGAAGAAGTTTTGCAAAATCCAGCCCCTGGTCCCAAGATATCAGGACCCACCTCAATGTAAGTCTATTACAGTATAACTTTTCTCTGTTAGTATAACTTTTCGAGTTTGTTTTAATCCTTAACCACAAGTATGAGCAATACTTTGCCATTCATACCTTTAGCAAGCAACACTAAACATCAACTTCCTGTCTGGCCTGAGGAGTGTCCAAACATGGGCAGAGGCTCTTTGTTTGTCCTTATTTTTACTATGCTGAAGGTTAATTATGTACTATGGTTATGAACCATTGACAATAAAGCTAAACAGGGTTGAAAGACACATAAAGGAGCAACAGGAAGACATGAGATTTGGCATGGCTGTAAAGTAACCAGCTGAGATGGTGTCGTGCCTCATTAGAAGACCCCCTCGGGCAGCAGCATGGGCTGTCCTGAGCCCTGATGTCACCATTAAATATTCACTGTGATAAATAATAGAAGTGACCACAGAAAGCAGTGACAGGAGTATGAGGGAGGCATGTGTGTCCTACTGTACACCAGCGTTATTTACATAAACGGAATCCTACCAAAGGACCATCTGTGAAAGTGCACCCGAGAGATGTGTTAATACGACCCATCTACTGTCTTTTACTGAGATACAGACGCTCTCCAAACAACACACAGTCTTCATGAATGTATCCAGTTTAACATGTACATACAATGATGGCATTTATCTATGAGGAAGAAACTGAGAATGATAGCAGTGGTGATTATCTATGGTCATAAAAACGCTTTTCTCGCCAAAGGGGAAAAAATGTGACCGTATCACGAGACGGTGAAATTGTAAAACAAGTCAATAATAAATGGACTTTCCCTCAACTCGCTATGCAAATAAACTGTAATATAACAATGTTCAGAATACCTCCCCATTGAATTCCAGAAGGGCCCTAATGTAAAAGGACCCAAAACATCCCATGATGACATGGAAAAATATCCCAGATGGAGATTTGGACGCCAGAGGAGACGTCAGCACTTTCATCCATTAAGGTTAGTGTGTCAGTGGGGCTCCAGTTAACAACAGGCCTTAATAAAAAAAGGCAATCAATTACCCTTCAGAGACAGACCTACTCAGCAAAGCCACATCCGACGCACGCTGCTGGACTGTATTACAAGACCATTAATACAGCTCCATTGAGACCAATCAGCTTTTCAGGTTAGGTTTTGATTTACAACTGAGTACCGCCCCCTTAACTGATGAACAAATGTGAATAGAATCACAGTAAAAAAAAAGAATCTCGTTGACATTTCTTATAATGGAAACAAGGAGGATGACTGATTAGACTCTTTCTGACTTAATCTTTCCAAAAAGTAAGAGCCATGTATCTGTTATAGACCTTATGATTCCTACTGCGCCGTCTGGTTGAGACTCACTGCTAGAGCTGCACGTTTTTCGAGAATAATGTTAAATGCAACGAATAATACTTGTGAAAATCTCATTCAATTATATAAAAAAGATTTAAAAACAGACCCTGAACCCCACTCAAAACACAGCAAAGATGTAATGGATTTAATGGTTATACTGGGAATCGTATTGGTTTTAATGGAAACTATAATGGTTGGCTTCTATTGGTGGGATGCTTCTTTGCAGATGGGAACCAATAGAACACCATTAAATCCTATGGTTTCACATTATTTCTGGGAAAAGACAGCACCCCTCTCTCTCTCTCGGTCTCACCATTCAATCTTACAAATTTTCTGACTTGCCACATAATGCTAGCTTTGACGTAAAAGCCAAGAATTGCCATTGGTTCCCTTTATTTGTTCCTTTGAGGAGTTCCTCATTTCTGTTCCACAGAAAACACATCATGTTTAAAGGGATAGTTTTGTCATTTTAAACCAGACTTTCTTCCTTCTGCAGAACACAAAAGAAAATATTTAGAAAAATCTTGGTAAAAGAAAACCGTTGGTCCCCATTGATTGCATTGGTTTTGTCTCCATACAAAAGAAGTTAACAGTTTTCTTTTGCCATTTTCAAATTTTCCTAATATCTTCTTTTTTGTTTTGCAGAATAAAGAAAGTCAAACAGGTTTCAATCACATGAGGGTGAGTAAATGATGACAGAATTTTCATTTTGGGGCGAACTGTCCCTTTAAGAAGATATAATCAAGTTTAACTATACCTTTAAAACTCCGTCAAAACACTGGACTCCCCCACCTCCGATCACCCACAAGCCACGGGGTAAACAATAACGCATTAAAAGTAAAATCTCAGTTTCCGTCAACAAGCGGGCAGGCGTGACAGCTGCTCATGCTAAAAGATGACCAATCGAGATGAGGGCCCTTGTGCTTTAACAGCAGGACAGATGAGAACGCCTGCAGGCTGATTACATATTCATGTCTGTTCCCTTTCACTTAACACATCGTGTCAAGAGCTACAGCCCTCTGATCTCGTCCTCAGACATCGGGCATATTCGGGTCAGCCATGTCGTTTTAACAGGGAGCGTGTACACTTCATTCCAGATCATCAATGATTCTTTATTGCTTCCCAAGCTTCTTAAAATTCTCTGGGGTGCCCTCGGGTCAGATTTGCCAGTCATGCGTTTGCAAAGTGATATAGATGAAGACAGGCGTCACAACACTGCACTCGCACCTTCAACGAATCCTTTGACAGCGGGGAAGTGGCCAATCAGTGTAAAGAATAATGGACATAGGGAAGCTCGGAGGGGTTGAGAGAGGCTCTGAATGCCTTCTTAATGGAAGAAATATCTTTCTCTTTCTGTCACGAAATTGAAAGGAGGTATTAATCTATGAACAGTAAGTGCACTTGAGGACAGTTGTAGCTAAAAGAACATCTGGCCCTGAAAACTACACTGTGTGTTTGATTGTATAGAGGACTTTTATTTACGTTATGAATTATGTTCGGGTTACATTGTGATGAAATTAGGCATTTTAGGGATAGTTCCCTTAAGAAAGAAAAGTCTTTTATTATTTACTCACCCTCATTTCATTCCAAACCTGAATGACTTTCATACTTCTGCAGAACACAGAAGAAGATATTTTGAAGAATGTTGTTAACCAAACAACATTGACTCCCATTGAATTCCATTGCACGGACACAAAACCACCGAGACATTTCTCAAAATATCTTATTTCGTGTTAGACAGAAGAACAAAACATGAGGTGAATAAGTGATGACCGATTTTTTGGTGGGAGTGAACTGTGCCTTTAAATCTTACTGTGACAAGAATTGTTTACATTCAGCTCTATGGTTAGCACCTGTTCTTTAACAGTGCTTATGCAGGAGATACAGTTTCGAATCCAGCCTGCGACACCTGATTTACAACTCCAGGAGCAATAAAATCGGACTCGACATTTAGGCTAGATAGCGGTGGTTCGAACTGCCTTGCCCAACTAATAACAGTGAAGATAACAAACCACTGCAGGCAGTCTCAGGTCAGCGCAACACCGTGACTTTTGTTAGATTGCGAAGGCTTGACCATCATAAATCTACAGAACCATGCCCACTGGTTAAGAAAACTGCAGGGGCCGAGCACTTAACACTGAACTGTTACTCAATGCTGCCTACTGATGCCTAAGTGTCTTAACAGTCTTTTAGCAAAAGAAAAAATATGTTTAATATGTTTTTCAATACATCTATAATGTAAATTCTGCACAGGGCGATGCTGAATCAACTGTTCATTTATGATGACGTACTCAGATAAAGCATGTGGTCCATCCAAGACCTCCCAATCACGATGGTGGGATGACATTCTGTGCCGCTATTCGTGTTTGCTATGACACAAGCGACATTGTGGGTCACAGAGGTTCACACTTACGCGAAACGTTTCTGCATTTCTCTGATCACTCTCTCTGCTGGCATTTCAGAGGCAAACCATCTGGGATCTACTGAAATGTTTTTGAAATGTCATATTACTAAGAGCATTAACAAGTTTATAACAAAGTTTGAACTCAAAGTTAATCTCAAATAAAAATAACAAAATATGAGAGGTTGGCAGGGGGATGTTGTGAATGCTAAAGCGCTCCCAGGTTGTTGTTTTTGGTAACACTTCACAAAAAGGTTGCATTTGTTAACATTAGTGAATACATTAGTTAACATGAACATGAACTAAGATAAATAAATAATGTAGAAGTATTGTTAATTGTTAGTTCATGTTAATTTCAGCAGTTAAATAAATAACGCAATGTTTTTTCAGTAACCAACTAACATATGTTTACTAATGTTAACAAATACAACCTTATTGTAAAGTTTAATTGTATATTATCAAAGATGTGGTAGTGTTTATTTTCATATTAATAGCAAGAGCACATGTTATCTATAGTAAAAGACAGAATAGGTGCAGTGGATGTCAAATAAAAAAGTCAGATTGACATACTTCTACGGAGGTTTGTTCGAGCCCCCTGCCACCTTCACATCAAGAATCCTGTCTGGTTCAACAGATTAAAGATAGATAGATAGATAGATAGATAGATAGATAGATAGATAGATAGATAGATAGATATAGACAGACAGACAGAACGTTCAGAGCAGCTAAAGTGCTGCTGAAGTGAGTTTATTAGATTTGGCTCACGTGTGAGTAGGAGACACTGGTCTGCATGGACGTGCTAAAAGGCGCAGTGAAATGGAAACTGCTAACTCTCCACTTTGATGTTCACTCTGAATGTCAGCCACCTTTCTTCCGGTCTCTCCTATTCTCGCCTACGTCTCCACACGTGCAAACAACCACACTTGTGCACAACTGTCGAAACTGGCATGAATGGAAAGTCGGTTCTCTTATGGGCCGATTTGGCAGTTTAATTACAGACAGCAGGTCTAAATTTGTCCGCCTTTGTAAAGGGCCAAACGTTCATCTGTGTGGAGGCGCGTGCTTTGAGGGGAGGCAGTCACCGTAGGGATCCTTGGGAATGCAAGCGCACGGCGGAGCAGATCTGGGCGCTCCTCTTGCGCTGACAGCTTTATTAAAAGAGACGCTGTCCATACGCACAGAGATGCTTTGATCTGTCTCCAGGCGATCTCACTCTTTAATGCTGATAAAGGGCATTGCAGTTTTAACTATCAAGGTGAGGTAAGACTGGGCATTGAGATATAGAAGGGGTCTTAAAAAGTATGTCTTTAAAACTATGAGAAGATATTAGAGCCATTTTAGACGTGTTACTCTAATCCTGAGGACTGAGAAGACGGATAACCAGCACATCTGATGCATGACTAATCCTAAAACTGTGGTTCAACTGAGGACACATGGAGGAGGCTTTTGGTCCTTGACAATACACATAATAGGACTAAAGTGTTTTTTATAATACTAGATTAAGTGCACTGAGAATATGAAACTTCTTAAACCTGCGTTATGGAGATGTGCAACCTTTCACCTCATCTTAGCTCACTCTGTCATGCAACTCAATGTAAAAACAACTACTCCTGAGACGCTACCAAGATTTATTTATTTTTGTTATGACAAGAATGGTAATTTACCACGTTACCACAAACACACTATGATTTCACAACAATAGCAATAGTAACAACAGTTTTACTACAATAAAACCACGGTTAATTTTCCTAATGGAAATTAGACATACTGTTTCAAAACTGTTAACGTTCTGCAAACATTTGGTTAATTTGTGTCAAACTTTAAGGGAAACTTGGAACTTTGTTAATTTTTGGTTTGGTGAAGTCGTACGTATAGCATCCACTCCGCCAAAGTTATAAGACGCAAAGAGAGATACAAAGCCACAGAGACATATCTGACAGACCATCTATTAACAAAAATCAAAGCGTGCTGACACATTGTGATAAATGCGAAGCATTATGGGGAAAAAAAATCACATTTGGAAGACCATTGTGACATCGCATCTGTCACCCTTGGGGGGTCAATTAAAGTTTCAAACTGACAAACGCAGTTGACAAAGACAAATCTAATTTAAAAAGCTTAAATAGTGTGCGATCAGTGATGTGGAAATTGGATCGGAAAATTGAGTATAAAGGACTAGGATGAGCTGTTTCCTACCTTATCTTTTTAGCTGTGAGGGCTTCTCGCCCCATGCGGTTAGCGTGTAGGAGAGATGTTCAAAAAGGTCTCCTTTCAAAGATGGCTACAGGCCGAGCTGCAGAAGAATAAGCTCTCAAAGTGCATTCTGAGATGAATACATAATTAATCGAAATGAGAAGATCTAAGAACAAGCTAATAATGGCTCTCTGATAATCCTGCACCAGTTTGATATATTCAATCTTCTGAGGGTCTCTTTTAAATGAAAACTAAGTTGGAGCCTTCGAGCACGTTCAGAACATCAGATGTACGAAACGTATGGGCTGATCTCAAATCTCTTTGCTATTATGTCTAAAAGGTACCAGATGCAACGTTAATTGGAGATATGATCTGATAAGTGGTGAATATCAAATGTTCCTGATCGATTGCTTTTAACACACTTAGTCTGTCTACTTCTCATTGAGGCCCTTTTAAAAATAGCCTGTTTACCGTAAAATGGAGGCGATGCGATCAGTTACAGTTATCTTACCATCACCTTACACCCCTGCCAGACAGGAAGGCTTCTGGACTGGAAAAAAGTTGTTGAGATAAAACCAGCACCAGCAGGCTAATCCTGAGCGCTAGCAATGTCTGTTTATGAGAGTTGTGCCACTCGGCAGCCCTGTTTGCAACGCCTCTGGGCAGTTATTTACATCATAGCAAGTCAACAGTCTTATCTATTTGAATGGTGGAAGGCAGATATTTCTAAAATCGCTGGCAAAAATTACAATTAAATTGCATATTTCCGATCAATAATTCAACCTGATATGGACTGTACCATAATTTTGGTTTGCTAAGCTTAAAGGAGGCATGAATTAAAATCACAATTTTAACCTGAGGCTTTTGTTATATAAGAGGGAATCCCATTCACTCGAACATCAAGTAAGTGTCAGAACTGAAAACGCTCTTGTTACTGAGATTACAACTGTTATTGGCCCAGCGAACGCCAGGTTCTGGAATGCACCTATCTATGATGACATTGATAGGTTGAACACGCCTCCACAGAAAAATAACAACGACTACTTCTCTAGCCCGCGCCCACTGGTTCGTGCATGACAATTCTGAAGTAACACAAGACAGTAAATTTGAGTAAAATCATCCCGTGCGAATGCGTCACATGAAATACTGATGTGGGGAGGTCATTTATAAATAAAAGGAGGTCTCCAGATAATACTGATGCCTTGCGAAAACTGTGAATGGTGCTAATGTGTAACCTAACGTTACGTGCAGTTTTTATCGTTTGACGATTGGATAGTTCTACTGAAGGGCAGGGCTTTATACGCTAGAGAAAAAGAAAGTGTTAAAAGAGAACAGATCTTTTTGTACCTTAAATCCCTTTATACAACACAAGAGAGTACAACCACACAAATCCAAAGTAAATATTTATCCCTTTTGATATCTATTAATAGCGTCTAACATATTAAGCTTGTCAACGGCTATTCATAATGGTTTGTTTTTCCCTCATTCAAAGCCAATAAAAACTGTGAATGTATTGTAGGCATCAACACAAAAGCTGTGTCTAAATGTCTAGAAAGACTAAACTCTAAATTAACTTCATGAGTCTCAAGTGCCAGCAAGTCTTAAGCCTTGGCTTGACACTACCACGATTCATTGTGTGTCCTTGCGTGAGACACTTCATGAATAGTACCTGGTGCTGCGAGACTAAGCTAATTTGTGTGTTAGAACAGATTTAACTCTATTCCACAGATGCTCCAGGAAAAAACCTCAACCACACCCCATCTAATTTTACCTTGTGGGACTGAAAAGCGTTCAAAAACAAGGCGGGAATATCTACTTGCGGACCATGGCGCAGAAGATAAGGACAGAAGTCTGCGTTTACGCCGCTGTTGAGTCATCCTGATAAAAGTAACTAGAAAGTGGGTGCAGCGCTTTGTGAAAGTTAAAGATTTTACGCTCATTATCGGCTGTTGTGCAGCTGCTGGCTGGCTGAGTCACCGCGTGCTGGTGGATACCAACTACGCACCTAATATATGCCATGAGTCACCCACGTCATACAGAGAAAACACCTCTTCTCTGCCCATCTCCGCGTTACCTGACTTACTTTTAAAACTTTTAAAACCCAGTTAAGACAGTTAATCACTATGGGGGGGATTATGTCATTTAAATGTGATTGCTGCATCGGCTCTTTGAAAAACAGAGGAAGGCTCTTCACTGTGTACCAGAGGTGCATCAGTCCTCAGAGGTGTCACAGATTGGCTAAACTAGAACTCCAGTGGCCATGGTAACGGGATAAAGGTGAGGCTACTCGTGCCAGACAGGTGTGTGTATATGTGTGTAAGGGAGAGGCGAGCGTGTTGGGAAGCTTGATGTGAGCTCATGTAGCTAATAAGAACATGTTAGAACCCCTGCGCTCGCCATCAACCCACAGCGCAGGCAAAGGAGACAGAGAAGACCATTAGTAAAAATACAATCCATTATATCTCCCACACAGACTCGGCCACTGAGTAACAGCTTAAGCTTTCATTTACTGAGATGATATTCAGAAACTTCCTCCTGCAAGTATCGAGATGTAGAAGAGTCAGTGGGTTGATGTTTTGTTCTGGACCTGCAAATGTATCCTTTTAAGAAATAAGTAATAAATTATAGATTTTGAGTAGACCTTTATGAATTGAAATTGTACTTTTTTTTAAAAAAAGTTAAAGATAGTTCGCCAAAACAAGAAAAATCTCTCATAAATTTTTCATGCTCATGTCATGTGACTTTCTTCTGCAGAACACAAAAGAAGCTATTTTGAAGAATGTTGGTAACCAAATTACATTGGCCCCCATTGAGGTCCATTGTATGGACATAAAACCAAGACGTTTCTCTAAATATCTTCTTTTGTGTTTCCACAGAAGAAACAGTCATATAAAGGTTTTAAATGACACAAGGGTGAATAAACAATAACAGATTTATTTTATAATAGCCATGGCCATTTCATCAAAACAAGAAATGCACCAATAGTGCAAACAGCATACTCGTTAACATCTCATTCATCTCAAATAGATGGAATGATCAGCACATCTGAACCTGAGGAAAGACTTTCTCTGTTCATTTTCCCCGGATGTATTATGAGTCCGGTCAGGACAGGAAACTCTAAGTTTGTGTAGTTCTGACACATCCGAAAATAAACCCGCAGAGCCAAAAGAGGATAACGTGCCACGCTGGACCTGAAAGAACTTCTTTGAGCCGTCGCACCCAGCGGATCTGCACGGGTAGGCAGGAAGGAAGCCATCACAGGGCCTCTTTCACACAGAGGAACCAATGGCTGTGACCTTCAATCCGGTCTGCCTCCGGAATTGACAGTCAATAGGCCCGAATGAGTGCACGCTTTAACCCGAAGAGCTTAAGCGCTCAGCCAACACCTGTTGAGCCCTATAAGAGAGCCTTTCACCAAGACAGGTGCCTTCAGAGAGCCAACGCTTCTTCCCAAAGATCTGGCCACCCCAGCTGCTTCCCTCACCAGCGGATTCTTTAAATGCCTGCTTGTCAGCCACACAACGGGTAGCAGTCTCGCACCCGTGGTCCCTCAGCTGTCTCAGCCCCCAGATCCATGAAAACACAACCATTTTTTATTAAACCAGGTCACGTGTCGGACGTACATAAGATATACGGAGTTGTAAATTAAAAATAAACAAAAGATCAGTTGTGTGTAATGTGGGTGAGCGGAACAAGATGTGAAGGGGATTTAGAGACTTGTGCTGAGCTCACAGAGATTGAAGGTTTACATTACTGTAGCGTAAAAAGCTGGAATAATTTAGCGGAGAGAAACGAATTGCATCTGGATGCCCTTCAACTGTCGGTTACAGGGATGTAGCAAGGAGGAAAGATTTCAGTTCATTCATGATGTAAAATATCTCAATTAACATGAAGTATAATTGACAATTTATCTTATAAATGCTATAATTTCTCAACTGGTTCATAAAGAGTCAAGACAATTCGTAGGTCGTAGGTTCATACGTAAATAAAACAAGTAACTTAAAGCTGCAATCTATAGCTTTTGGTTCTCTTTCACCTTCTATGTTTTAGGCAAATTATTTTACGTACTTTATGCGAGGTCAAATTGACATCCCCACAAAATTTATTTTATTACATATAGCAGCTTTAATATACTACAACTATGTTTTTGTTCCAATACCAAGTACCTGCTAAAATATATTATTCATTTATAATACGCAATACTGTCACACTCTTTTCAGTACATCTCCGTTCTTAATATATATAGAAGCTGATAAAAAACGTTTCCAATAATTCCAGGTTAAAGCAACCTGGGCTCAGCAGCATGCAAAGTGTGAGTGACAAAGTGCTTCACTGCATAACTTAAATAGTTCCCTTGGGTGCAGATACAAAGGGAAGGAATGGTTATATCATTTATCTTTAGGTATAAACATGCTCGGGCAAGTCCCGGATCCCTGCTGGTTAATACACTGTTCATAACTTTCTTTTGTACAACATGGTGGTATCTATGAGGGTTCGAGACAGAAGCACTGCAGTTATTCACTCAGGAATGCCGTCTATGCACTTGCAGACAGTGGGCATCTGAATGGGGTCAGAAAATCCCGTCAGGAATGTTAAGAGCTCGTCCGCTTTTTGTGTCGCCCTCATTGAACAAGCTCCTCATAACACCCTCAACCATGATAATTAAAACAGAACCCTCGCGACACTTCCAACCAAAGAACCGTTAATGAGAAACATTTAAACTCAATAAAACCAAGACAAGACTCAATTCTCTCATGACAGCCTCAGCTTACGACGTGACCACTCGCAGCTGTGTGGAACGGATGAAGAACTTTCACTCGTCCACAGCTGGAGCTACGGTAGGGTCAACTTTCACAATGACCTCACCGCAGTCTCTCAATGATATCATTTGCTGTATCTTAAATATGATCTTGGCTCTTCCGCACCAAAAAAAGTTGTTCAGCTGTGAAAACAGAATTGTTCATAAACCTATAATTGCATATGACACCTCCCGCCCAGTTCCCTTATTTTTTCTGACCTCGACCGCAGCGAAACCTTACAGCTGTGGTAAAATTCTCAAATCAGCTGTCAACCTCCCTGCCATTCCAAGATTAGCATGATTTTGACATTTGGGTGAGTTTTGTTTTTCTTCACCTGCAGGAATTGATTTGAATTATCTTGACGTAACTAATGAACATAGGAAACATAACGTGTTACCTGTGAACCTTGAATGAGAGCTAAGATATACGAGTTCAACCATTCTTAACGCGTCTGATGCTTCAGTTTACAATAGATTGAATGTGAAATTTTGTCGCTTATATGGGCAGCAAAAAAAACAGTTAGTAAAAAAACAGTGGGTTTCTTATTTGCACAACATGGATTCCTACGTTTTTACATTGTTATTTTATAGTGGAATTGCACAAAATAGTATTGTGCGAAATTTTCATTTTTATTCCCTGATAGCACACATACATCTGGGAGACGTCTATTTGACGTATTTTATGGATTGTTTGCATTTCTGCAATACATCTCGGAGACGTCGGATGTCATACCGACATCCAAAAAAATGTTTACGATTTCAAATTTTTGTAAAACTGCCTTTTCTAAGACATTTATCAGATGTCCCTGTGCTATCTGGGTTTCCTCTGCACTTGACCCTTAAAAAGCAGCAAAATGCATTTTGTTTGCAGAACTTAGGATCAATGGAAAGAAAAGTCTAGTTTGACCGCGTCATAGACCCTGCCACCTGTGTGAGAATGTGTGGGTACTTCATAAGACAAATGTGACCCTGGACAACAAAACCAGTCTTATGGGTCAATTTTTCGAAATTTAGATATTTACATAATCTGAAAGCTGAATAAATAAGCTTTCTATTGGTGTATGATTTGTTAGAATAGGACAATGTCTGGCTGGGATACAACCTTTTAAATCTCGGGAATCTGAGAGTGCCAAAAATCGAAATATTGAGAAAATTGCCTTTGAAGTTGTTAATCAGGGGCACTGTAGCAGGCCATCCACTCACAAAAATAAAGTTTTTATATATTTAAGGTTGGAAATTTACAATATATCTTCATGGAACATGATCTTTACATAATATCCTAATGATTTTTAGCATAAAAGAAAAATGGATAATTTTGACCCAAACAATGTATTTTGTCTTTTACTAAAAATGTTCCCGTTCTACTTAAGACTGGTTTTGTGATCCAGGGTCACATATCAGGAAGTAATTGGGGACACCCAGTCATCATTCATCGCTCTCATTGACATGGGTTCTGAGAAAGATCCTGACTCCCAGATGTCCTACGCATCCTGGCTTCCTCTCTGCACTGGGCACCAATGCTTCCTCTGAAGCGGCCATTCCTCAGAAGAGCTCACTGTCTGTCACGGGCCAAAGAAGCTATTCTCCTCTTTCAATGAAAAGAAGGCAGCTTTAATGTAAAGAAGATGTTGTCCACACAGATGAACCTGGAAAGGAGTCAATCTTTCTATTCCCACTATGCCTGTTACCAGTTACCCTGCTTCACCCGATTTCAATCCATCCTTCTGCCGTCGAGGCTTCAAAGTTCACATGTTGCAGACCATCGCCTCCCAGGAGAATACAGAAAGATAAAGAAGAAATGATGCATATTTCTAACTCTTCTTGCTTAACTGGCATAAATCTTTATCACAGTGTGCACCCTCACATGCGTGTTTGAAAGCGTTAACCCATGAAAACTTCTTTTGTGTGATGGCAATGAACCAAATGCCCTCAGCCAAGGTTTGTCTGCTCAGATCACGTGACCGAGTTGATTGCTAAAGCGATAAGCCCCGAGGGTCGGCCCCTCCTTACCCTCCCGGCTCTGATTAGGCCTTCGGAGATAACCGCCTTCCTTCAGCAGAAACACACTCCATTTACAACGCAAATAAACCTTTAGGACCAAAGTCAAACCCTCCACCAGTTACATGAGATATATGCAGATTAGTGGGATGATTCAGGTGTTAATGTGAAGTTGAGTTTTAGAAGGGTGAGTTTTTAGGTAGCGTGAGACAAAAAATGGCCAGAGGCATTTTAACAATAATGGTTAAAATGCAGCAGATGGTGATTCATGGTTGGGTTTTGTTGTGCAACCCTCGCGCGAACGGCAGAAAATCTCATTGCAATGGCAGGTCTGAACTGATCACAGGCTGACTATAATAACGGTTGGAAGAACTCTGCATGTGTACTGTACACAACAATGGATAAAAAAGGCTGCGGTTATCGTGAAATGTCAAAGAAGCTTAGACTAATCTTTGGGATCACGTAAATATTTGCTTTTCTTAATGCCATTTCAAGAAGGTCTCGAGATTCAAGATCAACTTCAAAAATATATGTTAATTCAGTATTACACTGGAAAAGTACAGTATTGGTAAATAAACCCAAGATGATTAGATCTTAAGGTTTATTTTTCAATGATGACCATATTTTTACTGCTCGTTACACGGCTACTTAGCAAAAAATGAATAAATGAATGGACATAGAAACGTATTTGAACTTCCATTACTTGATCAACCAAGAGACTATAACCGCATATTTGACCCCGCAGTGCTGAAAATAACCAATAAGAATAAAGGGTTTGGGAGAGAATGTAATAATAAACATCAAGGCGAAAAGTACTGTTAAATCTAAAATCAATTCAACACAATGTGTCAGTTTGGTTAGTTGAAGTACTAATGCAAAGTCAAACCACTCCAATAAATCAATGAAACCTTGTAAAGACAAAGATTTGCTCAAACTTAATTAAGTATGTAGGCTAAAGGTTTGAAGGCCCGGACCATCTAAATAGTTTAACAGTTACACTGAACTGTTCAAATAAGTTCTCATTAGCTGATGACAAAAGTTGGTCAAAGAAAAAAGTTGACTAATAAGAAAGAACACCAGATCACATTTCTCTGACACACTGATGACTCATGAGCATTGTCTGCCTTCATTAAGTCCTGTGCGACACTTCTTTTATTCTTACTTTCTCATGGGCTTTTTTTTCAAAATTTTACACTGGAAAATGCTAGGAATAATCCTTTTCGAATGGAGGCGTGAGAGAAAAGATGTTTACTTTAAGCAAGTTCTGGGAATAGAATATAAAGAAAGACCCTCGGGCAAAATTTATCTTGCGTTTTCCGTCTTCCTATTTCTCTTGTTAACATGCACGGTTCCTTCATGTTTCTTTCACGACATTGTGACCGTAGTAGACCAGCAGCATGCACTGGATACCTCTTATCTTCTACCAGAGCATCAGCAGAAGCTCAGTGTTTATGTTACACGACATGCAGACAGGAGCATTTTTTTTTTAAAGCAGATAAGATCTTTGCCCTGTTTCAGAACGGCCCCCTTTGCTAGGGGTCATTCAACATGAACTGATCATATATGTGCAAATAAAATATAATTTATGTTTCCTTCCGTGGCCATATCAATGTCAGTAAAACTATTTAGCTTGTTTTCCCTATTAACGCTGATTTCATTTTCACATAAAATGTAGTCTGAATCTGCGGTGTATACATATTTCAACTTCTTTAACACTTCTGTTGCAATTCTGTCAATTAAACAAACTTTAAAATAAATAAGACGCATTACTGTCGATCTGACTACCAAACTTTAAGATCACCCATATATCTGTTACAGGATCTCATATTTTCAATTATCTAATATTAATTGAGTTCAATTTTGACATGAAATAACAGTCTTGCACCTTCATGTTGTTAAAGTGACTGGAATACAATTTAGTTCTGAATAAACAATCCGCCAAACTTTCGGTGTACTGCTGCCCTCGTGCCAATAAAGGAATCCCTTCCAAATCCCTCGTGTGTGACAACCCCCTCTTACACCCCCACCGAAAAGCCCTGCGGTCAATATGACAGACAAGGCCAGAGTTGAGGGTCTCTACTGCCTGAAAATACACAAACACACACAGACCTTACTAGCTACAGTATTGAAAACCCTTCACTGTGGTTTTCAGATAATGATATTTACAAAACGCTACCCATAAAAGCTACTCTAAAAGAAATCTATGGACACTAAAATTTTAAAAGATTTTTAACCGCTTCAAATTTCTTTACAGATTAAGGCAAGACATTTCACATTAAAAAGTGGCCCTGCACACACACCGAACATGTCTGCAAAAGTTCCCACATTTCTGTTTTTATCATCACAAGTGGTTTCCAAAGGTACAGTAGAAAGGTCTTGTGAGAGTGATGAATGAACAAAGACAACAATAGACAGTTGATACTCAAAATAATGTCATTCCCCAGAATTCTCTTAAATTTGTTACTTATCTGTGAGAGCGACAATTTTATACATATGATACAAAAGCTGTCCTTTGTCAAACAAGTAGGAACGGCTGTCACAATGTTCAACACAGTCTCAGCCTTTTCATGGAACTGTTTATCTGGTGTTTTTGTGTTGTATTTTATGTTTCCATGTAAACACACATATGTTATGCCCGTATTTATCGTCTGACACAACAGAAACTACATCTGCACGGTATTTCCATACACACATCATTCCCGGTGTCCTATTGGCTGCCAGATCAACAGAAGGCCTACGGGCGCCCATAAAACCGTCAACAGTACCCCGAATGATTGACAGTTATGTCTCGAAACCGTTTATCAGTCTAACACAGTTTAACCTTCAAAACGTCCATCTTCACAGTTCTAAATCAGACGTCTATTATATGCATTATGCTATAGGTTCTGTCACATGCTCTTCTTTCACGTGTGTTGTTATGACGCCTCACCTGAGAAATTCCTGCAGACAGGTGTCGCAGAATCTGTGTCCACATGTGGAAACTTGGACGGGTTCCCTCATCGCCTTGCTACACAGAGGGCACTGAAAGCGCCTTTTGGGTTTCTCCAGGAACTTGTAGTCAAACCCCGGCATTGCTGTGTTTTTATTAATAAGCGTCTATAGAAATGGCGTTTATGTTCCTCTCCAGTAATGCTGGTTGACGTGCTGTCACAGTCCGAATCCGTTTAAAGCGCTCGGGTGAAAATTGATATTCACTTGCCGACGAGACACAAGCGCTCTCCTTCTAAGCGGTCGGTATTGTTCCGTCTCGGCTTTCTCTTCCGAGCAACGCCGCTCGATCCCGCATAGGGTTGACAGTCTGAACCCCGCGACGTGTTTATACGACGAGTCCGTCAATGCAGCGCTACGGATAAAGCGAGACGACGAGCTCAATGAGAAACATTTACCGCGCGTCTCTCCTGTCTGTCGAGATATCACTGACAGCCTGGAGACAAAGCTCGAATCCCATCTGTTTAGGTATATAAAGCCCCGCCCACTCCTCCGTGAGGGAGGAGCCCAATTTAAATCTCTCCCTGCCCAAGGAGACCAGAAAGGGGAGAACATTTACAGTTATATCTGTGAGTGTTTTACAACATAGATGCATTTATGTTTTACTCCTGTAAAATAAACATGTGTGCAGTTAGTTGAATGTTTTTGTGCATTCTCTAAATGTGATTTAATAAGGTTTAAAATAAAAATAAAAAACATTTAATCCCCGAACTATAATTATCATCAGGTTTAATAAAATCTTGTGTCATTAGCGAAAGTGTGCATTCAAAGACAATAACCAGATTATTGCTAACAAAAGGTTGCAGGAATTTGTAAAGGGGGTTATATGTTAAGGAAATGACGCCCTCTATCGGTGAGCATAACACGTTCGCAGGACCAGACGTTACGTCAAAGAAAACAACCACAAACCGTGTCATTTGTATCGTTTATTGGCTCAGTTTTATCAAATATACTGTCTGACATTTGCTAACCATCGTTAAAATGCAGTGCGCGGACAAGCGCGGTTATTCGACACGGACACACGCTGAGCATCACGTATTGCACGAGAATTACATCATAGCATGACGTATCCATGAGCTTTGTGTGTGTCGTGCCATGTTTATGCTATTCCTCTGAGAATAAACATCACACTTCTTTTTATGCATTATACATTGCCTAGCATATATATGTATTATAGTTGTTCCAGCTATAATAATAATAACTATGTTTATACTTTTAGTTGTGATTACGTGTATATCGTTTATATATTGTTAAGGTGATATACACAGGACAACCGCCACAAATGATGGTCAAAATGTCATATTTTTGTGATATTACACATATGAAATTGTATGCCTATCTGTGTTTCACATTTATGTGAAGCCCTGAGAAGCCCTTTTTATCATCATATTTTCCTTCCTGTTAGTAGGGTCACAGAATTACCTTCACTAATCTAAGACCGACCCTTCCTTTTTTAATATTTTGATGTATTTACAATGCTGCATAAAGATAGCATTTGCAGTCCGCCAGTCGTGCATGGCCTTTACAGAAAGATGCAATTCCAAAACAGAATTTCAATAGTTCTGTTATCACGTGTTAACAGGTATATGTTACTGTACAAACACCGCATAGCTTGCTTCTCCAAAGCGCGACCCCTCAGTCTTTATGTGCTTGAGCGTGAGCCCTTCTGTTGAGTGCGTTGTGTAACTTGAGTCATATTATTTTGGAACAGGCTCTTCAAAAAATGCTGAGGAAAGAAAAGATGAACAAGAACATTAGATTGATGCAATTATTAAAACAGCAGTGTCATGACAAAGTAATGAATACAAATACTACAAACTAAGCCTTTTTAAAAGCTTGTGATGAGGAAACACTACAGTTACTGAAGAAGCTTGGCATTATTGCAATCTAGAAAGCAGAATTTCAATGCAGAATCAATGAAAAAATGAAAATAAATAAATGTCTGATTTGTTGACATTCGTAAAGTATTAGCTACACATTACGTTTCACAGCCAACAGTGTGTTTCCATGGCAACAGGCCACGGATGTGACAGTGAAGGGGTGGCTCTCGTCGAGCTGCACCGCCTTTGGCTTCCCAGAATCCTCTTCTTTCCGTCCGAGTCGACCACGTGCCCCTTTACCCCAGGTGTACACCTCCCCCTCTGAAGAATGAAGACGCAGAAAATGTTCTTACAATTCTAAATACAATTTGCACCGGACAAAGCTGAATGACATCTTTGTCTATCTATTTTCCTGGATGTCTGGTCTTGTTAGAGTGATGAATGAACAAAGACACCATGAAACAATAAAGGTCTTCAGAGTCTTCTAAGCCGGCGGGACACAGTCAGGGTTGCATGCTGACCTCTACCCACATGACCTCGTGTTAATTAACTTACCTGCCCCCACTAATGCACTTTCTGTGACTAAAGAAGTTAATGACATCGTAGCAGTCTTGTCTATAGCACATTCAAATTTTACATGCAACATTGACTTTCTTTAACTATTGTGGTTTGTAGCGGTTGCCAGTATAGTTTATAAACTGTATTGCATCAGGAAACTTAAGCTGATAGGAACAGTCAAGATCATGTCTGGGACTCATGAACCAGTCATTCTTATTATTGTATTGACAATGCTTTTAAATAATTCACTTCTATTTTAAGTCTTAGCTACCTGCACCGATTGCCAGAGTAAAGGCGTCGCCACACGCTGCCATGGTGATCCCCTGCAGTCCTGGGACCTGACAGGGAACTCGGGTGGTTCTGCGGGAACTGCAACCAAGCTGGCCGAGCTGGTTACTGCCAAAGGTGTAACACTGTCCTTTCTCTATATCCAGCACACGATCATGCAGGTCAGATGAACAAATCAGACTTAAACAAATAATTTTGTGAATTGAGATAAATTATGTCCGAACCTACTAAAATCAACAGGATTCTAACCTGTGACGGCAACAGAATGTGCCGTTCCAATGTCGATGTAAACAATCTTCTCAACATTTAGAGGTGCCGACTGGACGGGCTGGAATACATGGACCTCCTCCAACTGACAGTGAGATGGGGGCTCTTCTGTGTCCGAGATCTTGTCCAAACCCAGTTTGTTAAATCTGTTTACAAGATGATTTATTATATTGTTCTCTGAGGTTATTTCAAAGGTTTATATAACTTATACATAAATCTAGATAAAATATAGATAAAAAGTAAACAAATATAAGCACGATTAAATTATTATAAAGCAATTAATGTGAATAACTAGGCTTAAATAACTTAAATAAAAGGAATCTGATGTTTTATTATGTACTTAAATCTCTGACTTTTATCTTCTCAAATCCGAGCACACCCTGAGACATTGTTAATATCTCTTTCAAAACTCTAGAAGGTATCTAGAACTGAGGCATTGAAAGAGTCATTGTGAAGATTTTTCTCTATTTTCTTAGAAAGAAAGGTGCTGATGCCACAGAAGAACCATTTTGGCTGTAATGTTCCAGAAATATTTATTTCACAAGAAGTTCATGGTAAAAAGGGCTTGCAGTCAAATATCTACATATTTCCACTTGAAAACCTTGTGTTCAAAAGCTGCTTTATATTATTAAGTCAATTTGACTTTACAAGTCACTTACATTTTAATTATAATACTGACTAGCTGAATGATTACTTTATTATTATGAAATTATTATACAGACTTGGATTTCGTTTTACTTATAAAATTAAGTTGAAATTGGTTAAAACTGAAAAGACTACAATATTTAAACGTCAAATAGTACACTGGTGTGGTTAACAGGGTGGGACATGATCTTGGTCATATCCTGTGATGAAATAGCTTTATCCTCCACTGTCCTGTTAAACACTATAGCAAGAATGAGGAGTGTTAACTACCTAAACTGGTTTGGTATTAAGCAACTGCCCAACATAAGCAAGACAATTGTGACAGGGCAATGTATAAAGATAAAATCAAAAATACACTTTTACATTAAGGTTAATTCACTGCTAAGTGTAACACTTTGCGGCTCATTAACCAAAGTCATATTGATGCCAAAATCAAAGTCAAAGATGACAAAATCAAGGTACATCTAAGTATCGGATCTATGACAGGTAATGTCAATATCTCAACCAGCCCCATATCTGGAACTATTTTATATCCACTGAAAACTGTAGCAAATCCTGTTTCTTAAGTCATGTGGAAAGTCTGTATTAAACCTTTTTGTGCCAAGATTGGCACACCTAGAAGTATGAATTCCCCACTGATACAAATGATCAGCTCTTAAATTTGTTGTACTTGTGCTACTTGTTGAGGAGTCAAAATATTGAAAATTGATTAAAAAAAAACATGCACACTACATCCACTACATTCTTCTGAACTGGCAAGTGACCCTTTATCTGAACTGTATTTCCTTATTATGAATAATAAGAGACATTAAGAGTGTTTTTTTCAAGTACCTGTTATTTCCACAGACCAGAATCTGGTGCTGTGTGCTTATAACCATAGAGCAGTCCACCCCACACAACACGCGATGGGCTTCAAAATCAGCTGGCAAACTCACCTGCTGGGGGGAGTGATGACAGTCTTGAGTGCCCAAACCCAACCGACCTGTCAGATGGAGAGATATGAGGAGAGTGTGACAGATAGAGCAGAGAGGAGCGAGACAGAGAAAGAGTGAGAGAGAGAGAGAGCAAAGAATCGCCCATCTACAAGACTACAAAGGAGAGTCCAATGAAACAAACCACTCAAGTGACAAATGACGGCACTCATTTACCATTGTCTCCTCTCCCCCAGGAGAAAACCTCTCGCTCATTGGTCACAGCCAGTACGTGAGATGCTCCACAAGACACCTGATCCAACTCGTAACCCAGAAGAGCCTCCACTATCTTGGGCTGAATTCACAAACAGTTGCATTAGAAAAAAATACAAATACAGAGATTTGTGCATTTTGCTGAGTAAATATAGGTTCATCTGTTCAAATCTTTCTTTCACAATGGTGGGAGTGTTGTGGGTAGTTGCTATTTTGTTGCTAATGTGTTATTGATAAGCATTGACATGTAGTTTTGATGGTGTTTTGGTTGGTTCCTATGTAGTTGCTTATTGGCTACTGTTTTGTAATTCATGCAAAAATGTTTATAAGCAATGTAAAAGTTGACACTAGGAATGTATACAGAGGTACAGTAATAGCAATAACAGATCGGACCATTAAAATAATGGATTTACCTGTGTAACGTCGTTGAAATTGCCATGGCCAAGACAACCGTTGCTTCCACTGCCAAATGTCATTATTATTCCCCTGTCTGCAGTATAAATGCAAACCAAGGGGATTATGAAAGATTTTACTGATGAACATGCAAAGAGAACAGGTTTATCATTCAGAACACAGGAATATCCAGAAGTCATTTCTCCTTCAAGTGTTGTATTAGAAAGCAACTGGGTTGAAGTGAGGCCCTTGAATCCTGTATGTGCTTGTGACACATGACTAATGATTCCTCTACTTTTTGGAGGAGACAAACGTATACCGCGGTGTTACAATGCCATGAGACAAGAGATAAGTTTAGGCAGTGTGAACAAATGATGCTTGATGAGCGTTACAGAAGGGAAGGGAAGATTAGGCACTCCTTATTTCTGTTGTAGTGTATGGACTGAGATCGAGATTATTGTGTATTCATAGATAATTCTGGACAGTAGGAGGCTGTATACCTGTCAAGCAGGTGCTGAAAAGATCACCACATGATACAGATTTGATGGTGACACCAGATTGACCTTCTAGGAAGCGGGAGATGAACTGCGGCTGCATCTGCTCGACTGCACCGGGCAAAGCAGGCTCACCAGATCCAACCGAGGGTGCCTGCCATAGAACCAAACGAGACCGCTGAAGATGTTAAACACACATACGACTCTAAAATGCTCTTGAACATCAAAACATTTCGTGTTTTGTGCTGGTACACGAAACCATCCACTTGCCTTGTGAGAACATGGAGTTGGCTGCATGAAATATGGTTTACTGAATTCGTATCAGGGAAAAATATCAACACACCTCCCAAGTGATGAGCCTCCCAGATTTGGTCACGCCCATTTTTTGGGTCCGTCCCAGGGAGACTTGGAAAACCTCAGTGTTTAACATGGGCAGTCGCAGAGGAGTGGAAATGCCACTGCCCCAGGTATACACTGAAGATAGGGGCAATGGATGCATCATCTTTGTTGAGGTCAAACCAGACAGCCCACCTAGTGAAGTGGAATGAATTTCCCGAATTAAAACAGAAAAGCCTCAGACAGAGAAATCAACAAAGATAGTTATCTTTCCATTTCAGGAATAGAAATCTTCACCTGCACATAATTAAAAAATTATACAAAAGAGACAGTTCACCAAAATATGAAAATAATGTCATCATTTATTCACCCTCACATTGTTCCAAATCTGTATAGATTTCTTTGTTCTGATGTACACAGAGAAATATATTAGTAAGAATGCTTATAACCAAACAGTTCTAACATAGTAGGAATGACAATGGTAGTCAAAAGTGCTGCAGAACTGTTTTCTGTCCTACATTCTTCAAAATATTGTCTTTTGTGTTCAACAAAACAAAGAATGTATAAAGTAATCCCCTACTGTGGTAGTCAATGGGATCCAAGAACTGTTTGGGTATAAGCATTCTTCCAAATATCTCTGTGTTCATCAGAACAAAGAAATGTATACAGATTTGAAACAACTCAAAGGTGAGTAAATGATGACAGAATTTTTATGTTTGGGTGAACTATGCCTTTAAGAAAAAGAGCTTACTGTATAACATCTCACCTCTAGTTCTAGTATTGCTTCCTCTTCCACCTGGTCTTCCATGGGAACCTGCCTGAAGAGCAGACAGCGGCTTTTCAATTCTAAAAAGAGAAAAATCGAACCACACATGAATGACTAGACAAATAATTACATATAGTAAACAAACATATAAAAATAATATAACTAATAATATTAAAAAATCATACCTGCGCATCGCATTTTGACGTTGCCTATGTCAGTGTAGAGATTGAGCAATGGCCTGATGCAAATAGGATGGGCCATTATCTCATTGAGCTGGGGTCGCTTGGATGGATCCAAATTCAGCATGTTGAGGATCAGCTGTCTAAGTTCTGGGCTGTAACGATCTGAAATGGGGGCAAATGTGCCACTCATGATCTTTAGCACCAAGGCTGGCAGGTTCTGAAACAGAAAAGTTACTCAGCTTGTCATTAAATATAACATACAAAAAACGAAATTCTAATTTGATTAGACTATAATATTAGTTTACTGGTTCATTAGTCATTTAAACGTGAACACATTGCATTTTGGGATACAGTATATGGGGCGTTCACATCTAGGCTTTCAATGCATATAAAAAACTGTGCAAAGTGGCGAAATATCCATAATGTAGAAATAATGGGTATACTATATAATTACAGATATAGACAGTGATTTAAAATGAGGATATTAAAATCAAGACAAAGCAAATCAATAAAGATAGATCTTACCGCTGCCTCAAAGGCTCTCTTGAGACTAGCAAGCTCATAAAGAACACAGCCTAAGGCCCAAATGTCACTCTTTTGGTTGTATGGCTTTCCTTCACACAGTTCTGGAGAAATATAACATGGTGTCCCCACAACCTGTCATAAAAAGAACTTGATGAATATCACTGAAATCACATGCTGTGAATTTTTTTTGCAGAAGCACATACGAAGTTGTATTACTTACAGTGTACGCTTTACTCTTGCTCACGAGAATCTTTGAGATGCCAAAGTCACCTATTTTAACTATCATCTGATGCTTGTCTAGTAGTATGTTCTGGGTTTTGAGGTCCCGATGTAGGATGAGTTTATTGTGCACATGGTAAAGAGCAAGTAAGATCTGGACAAAGAAATGTAATATGATGTCCTCATCTAACAGGGAGTTGCAGCGCTTTTGTATGTAATCTGCCAGGGTTCCACCTATAATAACAATTGCAGAGACAAGGGATTATGATTATAATTAAAGACAGTAAAATGTTAATAATTGGTCATTTTTGTCTCGGGCAAATCTGACATGTTATTCATAAGATTCCCCCGAAGGCATTGAGTGTCTGGTTTACACATTTTGAAAAACAGTGAGAAAATGTCTGTGCCTGGAGCGTATTCCATTGCGATCATCAGCGCCTTGTCTTCCAGGAAGTTTTCATAATACTCGATTATGTTGGGGTGGTTGAGTAATTTGAGAACTTGGCATTCGTTCTGAGCTGCGAGACGTTCATCACGTGTCATCTGCTCTACTGGGATTTCCTTCAAGATCACCAGAGCGCCGTCACTGCGTCTGCGACAAAGATGCACTATGCTGTAACAGATAAAGATATAAGGCTGCAAGTTACTATGTAGATGAATTTCTTTTTTAAAGAATGATGAAAAGCAGCATAGCAACACAGAATGTGTACAGTGTTTGTGTCATATTCTGCTACCCGTCCATTTTGCGTACAAATTCCATGTTTCACTTATCATCATGATTTAAATATGTCCTCTTTATTACATTTTATTTCACATATTCAGTATTCAGTTGTTTTTGTCTGTATGAGCTAACAAATCAAATATTTTACGCTAAGCAATGCAGTTTAAATATAAAGAGAAGTTTTTGAAAAAGATTAAATGAGAAAATCTGCTCTGTATGTTTATTTTATCAGTCTGTTTTCACCAGCTTGGAAAATAAGGTTCACACTGTAAATTCATATTATGTACAGTTAAATAATCGTTTTTCCCCTCAAGCATTGGCTAAAAGTTAAATAGTAAATAGTAAATATTTCACATTCTAGGCTTCCTAGAGTTCATGAATTATATTAATAATACTGAATATAATTTCTGAGTATTCACACCCGTGTTTCTGGCCATTCCCAATGGGGTTCCTATAAATCCGATAGGAATCATATACACATCCCTTTAGAAGTTCTGGGAATTAAAAAAGCGAGGATATATACTCAACAACGAAATCAACTTTTCACGTTATTACTAAAGCATGAAAAGTGTCCGATAATGGTTGTTTTACATGTATAACAAACTAAAGGAATGCGGAAATAAGTTATGCTTTAAGAGTGATCCGTTAACTCCTTATTATGAAAGAAGCGCTACAGATTTAAAGTTTCTGACAAGAGTCTCTCAAGTTAACTAAAAACTTTTATCACGTGTATTACACGTTACGTTATCTGTTTATGCAAAATAAAAGCAGACAAAAACTGAGATTATTTTGCAGACCATAAAGTGCTGGTAGTTTTATTTACCCGAATGCTCCCCTCCCGACCACTTTTATCTTCTCGTACTTCTCCATCTTTGCTGCTGGCTACGTGCATAAACTCACCCGTCACTAGGCAACACTTCCTGTACCCCTACATAGCTCACGAGCGGACAAAATACACCAGACGGGGAGCTGACTCTCACCTCATTTTAATGCTGCTAATTTCACTGAAAGGTGTATAAACAAAGCGTCTGAATTGAGTGTTTTGGGTGAAATAGTCTTTTTACAGTTGACATAGTGGACACTGCGATGATATCGTTTTTTAAGTATCTTTTTGTGTTTAGCTGGTAAATCCTTGAGGTGAATAGACAATCCTAAATGCTGTCCCTCAATGCTAAGGATATAATCCTTTTCACAACTTCTGCTCAATTAGCCTATCAAGCATACTAAGCCTATAAAGACCAGATTTCAAAAGGGGCTACAATAGTGCAAAGCCCAGTTTCAACAATACACAAAACAGCTAAACTAAGTTAATCCAAACTAGACTTGTTTAGATCGGAATCCCAAACTCTGTGGGCTGCGCCATCCTCTGGGATATAGAGGTATTGCAGAACACCGTATGAGGTTAAATCAGAATTGTAATACATTTTGTCGTAATAACATTGTATAGTATAATAACTACATGTAGTATACTATAATATTCTGTTGTATATTAATACTAAAGATGATCAAATGTGGTAACACATTTTTTTATATATGTGGGTACACACAGTTTACCTGAAACCTTTACGAATATATTTATCTGCATTCGTTTACTAAAGGGAATATGAGGACCATGAAGCTTTTCCAAAATTGGGGGCCCTTACCACTCTGAACATTTTATCACTTTGATTCATTGTAAGTTTCAATAATTGTAAATCTCATTGGTGATGGGATTGCAGTGTGGGGGCAGTTTTCGAACTCAATTGAAGGGATACTTCACCCAAAATTGAAAATTCTGTTTACTCACTGTAACAAATTTCCAAGTATTTGTCAACAGTGCAGCCCAATTTCTATCTGGTCTTTTCCCAAGGGCCCATTGGTAACCTCTTCTGCATTCTGTTAAATTGTGACACCTCTTGTCCTTTCTGTGCTCTTAGTAGTCCACTTTCTTGCTCTGCTCTACCATGAGATCCTCGTGGCCTCCAGAATCTCTGAGATCCCAGCAGTAGAAGAGAAAAACTCCACGATAATTCCAATAGAAGACCCACCAGCCCGACCCAAACCTGTTTTATTATTTCTTTGGTGTATTATAAGTTGCCTGTGCATGTATTAGACACTTAAAATTGCAAAAATGTAAGTGTAGGAAAACAAAAGATGCATTCAATCTAAAAGCGAATGCTCTCCCAGGCCTGCCTGAAACGCCTCCTGTAACCACACCCCCACAAAGCTTCTTCAGTTCGTGGTATGACGCTGTGTGTTTAATGGCGAAAAGAAAGCCTCTTTGTTTGTCCTTCCAAAAGATGAGACAACTAAAAACGAATGATAACATTTTATTTAAAATACGGATCCAGAACAGAACAGTCTGAATATTCAAGTGTGTGCAGCGCATTTCACAGACGACTGATTCATGAACCTGGGAGAGATCAAGGCCGACTGTGCACGAAATCTTTTTTTTTTAAAGTGGGGCTATTCCAACCATTACAACTTCGCATGGCCCTTCAGATTCGCAGCCTGTTAGTATATTTTCAGTATAAATGACTTTGTTACGGACTAAAGCGAGTTGAGTTTGTAGTGTGTTTGTGCACATGTTTCTGTATGTGATCTGCAAATGCATAAGAGTGCAACGTGAAAAAAGACAACATATCTCCTAATAATCAGTAATGATGTTCCAACTAGATGCGACAAATGTTGTGTTTATAATGGGGTTTATTGTCTTTGTTGAGTCACGACCAGACATGGCGTTAGACTGGTTGATCACTAACTGCAAATCTTTATCACGTCGTCTATAAAAGGTAAAACAGTTCGCTATAGTTTTTAACTATTAAACATATTATTTAAAAATAATTGTTGCGCTGGCAAAGTTGATGAATTGGCTTGATCATCTTCATTGTCCGGATCAGTTTCGGGTTCGAATTGATATGGAAAGTACCAATGACATTTTATCACCTGTCAGTACAATTGCTATGGACCTTGGTAGTCTGAAAATGGTAAGCAGCGTTACATTTCTGTCACAAAAAAGTGCTGTACATGCATGCAAGTGTATAATTATCAGTGATAAAACCGGTGAATAGAAAAATAAGAAATCAATACATGGAAGCAGCTCTCACATAGTGTCAAGTGTCAAATGCCAAACTACAAAAATTAGTTTTAAGACTAGATTTAAAAACAAATGGGCCTTTGTAATGTAGAGAGGCAAGCTATTCCTGAGCTTCGGGACCGCCACTGCAAATGCCCGGTCACCCCTTCACTATAGCTTAGGCAGAGGGGCAGCCAAACGCAGGGGCGCCGCCAGGAATTTTGGGCCCCATGACAAAAAATCTAATTGGGCCCCCTGTGTGCAGCTGTTGTCACCACATCTCTAGGACCTAACTGTCCCATCAAAAGCTTTACCCTAACCCCTAATTAAAGGCTTGCAACTGTCTTGCTTCTTGTAGTTCAATATTTGTTCTACCACAATATTTACTTCTGGTGATTTGTACATGCATGCAAGTCTATTATGTAGTTCGCTATTTGATGCAAGATTAAAGGCATCGATAATTTTTTTTGACAAAATTGAAAATTATCTTAAAATTATTTTTATTATTTTAATTAATTATTATTAATGAAAGATTTAAAAAAAGAAAAACGAACAAACTTCACATTAACATCATCCTCTCAAAACATTGAATACGGCAGATTTTTATATGGAATTTCCACACCAGGGTTATTATAGTGCTAAACTTTTCCCTGCACTGGTTAAATGGTGATTTTAATGTGGGCTAAGACTAGACTTTTTCATTCGTGTAGCTCAGTGGTTAGAGCATTGCGTTAACAACGTAAGGTTGTGGGTTCCACCCCAGGGGATTGCACATACCTAAGTATAAATGTACAGGTTAATGCAATGGAAGTCGCTTTGGATAAAAGCGTTTGTCAAATGCATAAATGTAAATGTTTTGCTAGCTAGCATATTTCACTATGGACATTAAAGCCAACAAGTTAATACCACTCATAGACTATAGGCCAGTGGTTCTCAACCCTGGCCCACGAGATCCATTTTCCTGCAGAGTTTATCCCCAACTCTGATATAAAACACCTGAACAAGCTAATCAGTGTCTTTACAATAGATGCGTTCAACTTAATGCGGCGGTGCGCAAATCTATCATCGTATAACATTAAGTACCGCAAAAGAGATTCAAGTGCAGATTGCGCGGTATGCATTCGAATAGCTCTCGCGGTACTTTAATGCGAAATGCCAAACAATCTGCGCGGCCGAACATTAAGTTGAACGCGTCTGCTCCTGAAGTCACTGATGAGCCTCTTCAGGTGTTTTATCAGAGTTTGCGCTTCACTCAGCAGGAAAGTGGATCTCGCGGGCCAGAGTTGAGAACCACTGCTATAGGCTACCCACCTTTCTCGGTGAAAAACTGGGTTACAGTTTGACACGCTTTCCTTTGTCTTTCCTCTCTTTTCTCTCTTTCCTTTTTTGCAAACTTGAAAACAGATTTTGATTAGGCAACATTGTGGTCACTGAAGATCTGGCGGATCTACTGACGGCAACTAAACACCGTCACTGAAAGCGCAAAGGCAGGACCAAACCATTTCATTCAGATACAGGGGGGTGATCGGTCAATTTGTATGTTTACTTTTTGGTCAATGGGAATTTTTAACTTTTGCCGGCAAAACAAAATATATATTTAATTGTATTATTAAATAAATGTAATGAATGATGATGGTTTGATAATTTTATACAAGTTTTTACCTATTTTTGGGGCCCCTGTCAGTCATGGGCCCTTGGAATTGTCCTAACTTTTCCCCCCTTTACGGCGCCCCTGGCCAAACGCAAATGGTCAGCAGACCTAAGAGTTCTTAGTGGAGCATACGGCTGAAGTTGGACATATTTAGGGGCTAAATCATTTAGAGATGTAAAGACAAAAACTTAAACAATTATTTTTAAAATGGACCGCTAGACAGTGAAGAGAGGCGCAGCCACATTCTGAACCATCTGCAATTTGGAAATGGAAGCTATTACAGTAGTCCAGATGAGTCAACATTAAAATGAAAATTCTTTCAAAGTCTTTAGGAGACAGGAAAGATTTCACTTTAGGGAGTTGTCTCAATTGGAAAAAAAACTAGATTTAAATGCAGTTAATCTGTTTGTCCAGTTTAAAATCACAATCCACGATAACACCTACATTCTGTACATATAGGGCTTCACAAGTGGTTTAAATCCTCCAAGACTAACGATTCAGTTACCACTTGGCGTAAACAGCATAACCAAACAGATGTCAACCCCCATCTCATCCACTTACTGCCATAGTAGCCAAATATGCCACGAGTCACTTTAAACAATCATTCACAGAAGAAAAAGAGATGTGTTTGTGTGTGGTAGTCGCTTGTACAGTGCCACCAAATAAATTTGGCAACTTGTTACTTCAACCGAGTGTTGTACTTGGATGGTCTTGTAACATTTTCTGCTGAACACAAGATATATGGAAAAATGTCTAAACAAACATATGTTATATCCCCCATCCCATCCATTTAAGTCAAAATAAAAAAAAGTCACAGAAAAACTAACTGTAGTCATTCAAGCTTTATTAGGTTTGTTCAAGAACCTGAAACAAAACATCACATCACATTCCAGCATCAATGGAATCGTGTTTTTCTTCCGGGTCTCTGTGGCCAAGGGCTTCCGGGGCATCCGGGGAGTCCAGGGCCGGACCATCCGAGTCTCTGCTGCCAAGAGCTTCCGGGGCATCCAGGTATGGGGATTCCTGGTACGGGGTGGGCAGGGCAGCCGGGCTTTCCGTGGCGGCCAGATAAGGGGCATCCAGATAAGGGTAGGCCGGGGCGTCCAGGCACAGGGCGGCCAGGGCGGCCGGGCTTTCCGGGGCGTCCAGGCACAGGGCGGCCAGGCTTTCCGGGGCGGCCGGGCTTTCCGGGGCGTCCAGGCACAGGGCGGCCAGGCTTTCCGGGGCGTCCAGGCACAGGGCGGCCAGGGCGGCCGGGCTTTCCGGGGCGTCCAGGCACAGGGCGGCCAGGCTTTCCGGGGCGGCCGGGCTTTCCGGGGCGTCCAGGCACAGGGCGGCCAGGCTTTCCGGGGCGTCCAGGCACAGGGCGGCCAGGGCGGACGGGGCGTCCAGGCACAGGGCGGCCAGGGCGGCCGGGCTTTCCGGGGCGTCCAGGCACAGGGCGGCCAGGGCGGCCGGGCTTTCCGGGGCGTCCAGGCACAGGGCGGCCAGGGCGGCCGGGCTTTCCGGGGCGTCCAGGCACAGGGCGGCCAGGCTTTCCGGGGCGTCCAGGCACAGGGCGGCCAGGCTTGCCGGGGCGGCCGGGCTTTCCGGGGCGTCCAGGCACAGGGCGGCCAGGGCGGCCGGGCTTTCCGGGGCGTCCAGGCACAGGGCGGCCAGGGCGGCCGGGCTTTCCGGGGCGTCCAGGCACAGGGCGGCCAGGGCGGCCGGGCTTTCCGGGGCGTCCAGGCACAGGGCGGCCAGGGCGGCCGGGCTTTCCGGGGCGTCCAGGCACAGGGCGGCCAGGGCGGCCGGGCTTTCCGGGGCGTCCAGGCACAGGGCGGCCAGGGCGGCCGGGCTTTCCGGGGCGTCCAGGCACAGGGCGGCCAGGGCGGCCGGGCTTTCCGGGGCGTCCAGGCACAGGGCGGCCAGGGCGGCCGGGCTTTCCGGGGCGTCCAGGCACAGGGCGGCCAGGGCGGCCGGGCTTTCCGGGGCGTCCAGGCACAGGGCGGCCAGGGCGGCCGGGCTTTCCGGGGCGTCCAGGCACAGGGCGGCCGGGCTTTCCGGGGCGTCCAGGCACAGGGCGGCCAGGCTTTCCGGGGCGTCCAGGCACAGGGCGGCCAGGCTTTCCGGGGCGTCCAGGCACAGGGCGGCCAGGCTTTCCGGGGCGTCCAGGCACAGGGCGGCCAGGCTTTCCGGGGCGTCCAGGCACAGGGCGGCCAGGCTTTCCGGGGCGTCCAGGCACAGGGCGGCCAGGCTTTCCGGGGCGTCCAGGCACAGGGCGGCCAGGCTTTCCGGGTCGTCCAGGCACAGGGCGGCCAGGCTTTCCGGGGCGTCCAGGCACAGGGCGGCCAGGCTTTCCGGGGCGTCCAGGCACAGGGCGGCCAGGCTTTCCGGGGCGTCCAGGCACAGGGCGGCCAGGCTTTCCGGGGCGTCCAGGCACAGGGCGGCCAGGCTTTCCGGGGCGTCCAGGCACAGGGCGGCCAGGCTTTCCGGGGCGTCCAGGCACAGGGCGGCCAGGCTTTCCGGGGCGTCCAGGCACAGGGCGGCCAGGCTTTCCGGGGCGTCCAGGCACAGGGCGGCCAGGCTTTCCGGGGCGTCCAGGCACAGGGCGGCCAGGCTTTCCGGGGCGTCCAGGCACAGGGCGGCCGGGCTTTCCGTGGCGTCCAGGCACAGGGCGGCCAGGGTGGCCGGGCTTTCCGGGGCGTCCAGGCACAGGGCGGCCGGGCTTTCCGGGGCGTCCAGGCACAGGGCGGCCGGGCTTTCCGGGGCGTCCAGGCACAGGGCGGCCAGGGCGGCCGGGCTTTCCGGGGCGTCCAGGCACAGGGCGGCCAGGGCGGCCGGGCTTTCCGGGGCGTCCAGGCACAGGGCGGCCGGGCTTTCCGGGGCGTCCAGGCACAGGGCGGCCAGGGCGGCCGGGCTTTCCGGGGCGTCCAGGCACAGGGCGGCCAGGGCGGCCGGGCTTTCCGGGGCGTCCAGGCACAGGGCGGCCAGGGCGGCCGGGCTTTCCGGGGCGTCCAGGCACAGGGCGGCCAGGGCGGCCGGGCTTTCCGGGGCGTCCAGGCACAGGGCGGCCAGGGCGGCCGGGCTTTCCGGGGCGTCCAGGCACAGGGCGGCCAGGGCGGCCGGGCTTTCCGGGGCGTCCAGGCACAGGGCGGCCAGGGCGGCCGGGGCGTCCAGGCACAGGGCGGCCAGGGCGGCCGGGCTTTCCGGGGCGTCCAGGCACAGGGCGGCCGGGCTTTCCGGGGCGTCCAGGCACAGGGCGGCCAGGGCGGCCGGGCTTTCCGGGGCGTCCAGGCACAGGGCGGCCAGGGCGGCCGGGCTTTCCGGGGCGTCCAGGCACAGGGCGGCCGGGCTTTCCGGGGCGTCCAGGCACAGGGCGGCCAGGGCGGCCGGGGCGGCCGGGCTTTCCGGGGCGTCCAGGCACAGGGCGGCCGGGGCGGCCGGGCTTTCCGGGGCGTCCAGGCACAGGGCGGCCAGGGCGGCCGGGGCGGCCGGGCTTTCCGGGGCGTCCAGGCACAGGGCGGCCGGGGCGGCCGGGCTTTCCGGGGCGTCCAGGCACAGGGCGGCCGGGGCGGCCGGGCTTTCCGGGGCGTCCAGGCACAGGGCGGCCGGGGCGGCCGGGCTTTCCGGGGCGTCCAGGCACAGGGCGGCCGGGGCGGCCGGGCTTTCCGGGGCGTCCAGGCACAGGGCGGCCGGGGCGGCCGGGCTTTCCGGGGCGTCCAGGCACAGGGCGGCCGGGGCGGCCGGGCTTTCCGGGGCGTCCAGGCACAGGGCGGCCGGGGCGGCCGGGCTTTCCGGGGCGTCCAGGCACAGGGCGGCCGGGGCGGCCGGGCTTTCCGGGGCGTCCAGGCACAGGGCGGCCGGGGCGGCCGGGCTTTCCGGGGCGTCCAGGCACAGGGCGGCCGGGGCGGCCGGGCTTTCCGGGGCGTCCAGGCACAGGGCGGCCGGGCTTTCCGGGGCGTCCAGGCACAGGGCGGCCGGGCTTTCCGGGGCGTCCAGGCACAGGGCGGCCGGGCTTTCCGGGGCGTCCAGGCACAGGGCGGCCGGGCTTTCCGGGGCGTCCAGGCACAGGGCGGCCGGGCTTTCCGGGGCGTCCAGGCACAGGGCGGCCGGGCTTTCCGGGGCGTCCAGGCACAGGGCGGCCGGGCTTTCCGGGGCGTCCAGGCACAGGGCGGCCGGGCTTTCCGGGGCGTCCAGGCACAGGGCGGCCGGGCTTTCCGGGGCGTCCAGGCACAGGGCGGCCGGGCTTTCCGGGGCGTCCAGGCACAGGGCGGCCGGGCTTTCCGGGGCGTCCAGGCACAGGGCGGCCGGGCTTTCCGGGGCGTCCAGGCACAGGGCGGCCGGGCTTTCCGGGGCGTCCAGGCACAGGGCGGCCGGGCTTTCCGGGGCGTCCAGGCACAGGGCGGCCGGGCTTTCCGGGGCGTCCAGGCACAGGGCGGCCGGGCTTTCCGGGGCGTCCAGGCACAGGGCGGCCGGGCTTTCCGGGGCGTCCAGGCACAGGGCGGCCGGGCTTTCCGGGGCGTCCAGGCACAGGGCGGCCGGGCTTTCCGGGGCGTCCAGGCACAGGGCGGCCGGGCTTTCCGGGGCGTCCAGGCACAGGGCGGCCGGGCTTTCCGGGGCGTCCAGGCACAGGGCGGCCGGGCTTTCCGGGGCGTCCAGGCACAGGGCGGCCGGGCTTTCCGGGGCGTCCAGGCACAGGGCGGCCGGGCTTTCCGGGGCGTCCAGGCACAGGGCGGCCGGGCTTTCCGGGGCGTCCAGGCACAGGGCGGCCGGGCTTTCCGCGGCGTCCAGGCACAGGGCGGCCGGGCTTTCCGCGGCGTCCAGGCACAGGGCGGCCAGGGCGGCCGGGCTTTCCGGGGCGTCCAGGCACAGGGCGGCCAGGGCGGCCGGGCTTTCCGGGGCGTCCATGCACAGGGCGGCCAGGGCGGCCTGGCTTTCCGGGGCGTCCAGGCACAGGGCGGCCGGGGCGGCCTGGCTTTCCGGGGCGTCCAGGCACAGGGCGGCCGGGGCGGCCGGGCTTCCGGGGCGTCCAGGCACAGGGCGGCCGGGGCGGCCGGGGCGTCCGGGGCCGTCCAGGCACAGGGCGGCCGGGCTTTCCGGGGCGTCCAGGCACAGTTATTGGTACTTGCGGGTCAACAGAAGCAGCTGTTGGCGGTCCAGGTGTGGAAGATATATACCACCATGGGAAAGGATAAAAAGTTTGGGGTTCTTGAGGGTCAGCAGAAGGTAAGGTCATGGCAGTTGTTGGCAGCATCAAAGGACAGGAAAGAGTCACTTCTTGGTCAAGGTATAGCAAAGGGAGATGCCTTTCTGAATCCTAAGACGACAAAATCTTTTTAATATAGGCATTCATAATATGAAACGCTCCTCACTGTAAAGAACAAAATGAGCAGCAAATAAGTTTGTGTAGTTGACAGGACTGTTACATCTTACCTTCATTACCCAACAGCTTCCAGTAAATGGTGCAGTTAACACCAGAGCACCATCAACAGTATCCAATGTGAACCCACATTTAGAGTACTCTAACAGCAGAGGCTCCCATGATCCATCAACTAAAAGGAGAGGGGAAGATCCTCACGAACCAGTCATGTTTAAATTCACTCAAGAATTTAAAACAAAAGCTACCTTTGATCTTGACAGTATCAGCCCTGAGTCCAAACGAGATCACCATTCCAGTGGGCAAGCAAGAAACTGTAGGA
Source organism: Triplophysa dalaica (assembly GCF_015846415.1). Classification (NCBI taxonomy): domain Eukaryota; kingdom Metazoa; phylum Chordata; class Actinopteri; order Cypriniformes; family Nemacheilidae; genus Triplophysa; species Triplophysa dalaica. The sequence goes on along the minus strand of NC_079550.1, from coordinate 9,790,912 downwards.
AGGGTAGCAGGAACTGTAGGAAGGGGAGAACTCACAGGGCATGACGCCTGCACTGGTGCCCCCATTAGGATCAGAGACAGAATATAACTTCCACTCTGTCAGAAGAGAGAAATTATTAAGACCCTTTTGAACAACAGCAGCAAAGTAATTCTGCGCACTGCAGGCATATGCACTGACCTGTTGTCGGACAGGACAACCACGGAAAGGAACAGAAACCGATACATCCCGACGAACCCGCTTCACAGTGATACCGCAGCTGGCTGGGATTTCAGACACAGGCACTGGAGATCCCACTCCTATTTAAAAGAAACCATACCATAACAGACCTTGTAAAATATGAAAAGATAACCAAAAGGTATAGGCTTACCTCTATCAACCAGGAAGTGGGGCATTCTTGGGCCAGGAACACGCAAGGTCATGGCATCATTACCACAGTGCACAGAAGGACCTAGGCGTTTCAGCTTAGTCTCAGCCAATTGGAAGTGTGCTTTATAAAGTTAAAGACAAGTCAACCAGTTGCCCATCTACTACATTTTAACAAAGCTGCAATTTATACATTAACAAACCTCGTTCACCAGACCAGTATCCATAAGGCTGTTCTCCTTGTCCATCTGAGGAATCATTGGATACACCACTGCCAAGAATAAGCTTGCCAATGGTGCCATGAGAAATGCCCATTCCTGAAAAAGCAGCAGGACCAATCCTTAAACAGCTTGCTGTCACCACAGTCAAGCCAAAAAGTAAAAAGTCCCTAAGCCCCAGCATCGCAAGGGCTATACTCTAGTCTACTCTATTTGTGCGGGTCGCTATAACAACACAATTCCTTACAAAAAAACCTGAAGTGCAGACATTGAGAATCTCATTGAGACAGCGTGTGCTATTTGTACTCACTTTGTGCATTCAATAACTTGCTAATTTACATGGCTGTCCAATCAAATCCGTCATCTGTGCAATCAATCATCACTAAGCTGATTGTTTTCACCTGTGTCTCATTACATTGTGAGTTAAGGCAAGGGATGCAAATATCTAGAAAAGTTGAAGCCTGTTTATATAGACATTTTATTTTTTCTTGGTTTTAATGATTTACAATGCGATTTTATTGGATTTTTTTTGGTTTTCAAGTTTGTCAAAGTTGCTTCACAATACATACAATAAATAGATATAATCATATCATATAATGTCATGTTCGATTCATACAGTCCAGAATAGGAATCTTAGTTTCCTAAAAAAAAGAATTAATGTGAACTGCATATAAACAGTAACAGTAATCTAATCTAATTTTCTATTTTTCAGATAAACAAACTGCTAAACTGCTAAATGTTGTGTGGGGCTGCGGCTTGAGCAATGATCAAAAGTCCACCTGTAGACCCTGTTAGTTGGGCAGAGTTTTGTGATCCTACCTTAAAATGCTCCCTCATTTTGGTCCCAAAAGGCTGGTGATGGGTGCCTTCTCCGAGCAAGTGAGAATGGAGGAGGGCACTATCCATCTGTCACTGAGGTTAACATGTTGTCGCCTTGAAATTATAAGGTTTTATCAGCATGAGTAGTTTCGATGTATTGAGCTTTAAAGTTTTTGCATTTCATATATCAAAAATTACACGAGGAACACATTTTTTGTACATGAAAAAACAGAGATTCTTAATGTATTCCAAATGTACAATAACATTTTCTGAAATTTGTAACAACTCCAAGGTGAGTAAATGATCACAGAATTTTTTTATTTTTGGGTGAACTGTCCCTTAAAAAAATGCATATCTAAACGATGCAGCAAAATATAATTAATGCTATTTAACTCCTGGAAAATGACTTGACAAATAATTTGTGAAGAGAACCAGCGATGTCTTCTCATTCTTTTTTTCAGTCTGCCACATATCATTGTCTTTCATTGCAAAGAGTTGTGGTGAGAATGAGCACAGCATATTCCTCATCACATTCTGTCACATTCTGAGAATATATAGTGTACACATGAAACAATTCACACTTGATTTAGAACGTGGTTTATGAGATTAACCAAATATGCCATCAGGCTTGTTCTGGGACAGTTTAAAAAAAGAACTGAAACCATTTTATAGACATTTCATTTACATATTTTATGAATATCCCTGATTCCTATGGTCAATTATTGTGTTGTAGGGATATTAAGAGTACATTATGCTGTAGATAAACATAGCCTTAGGATCAGGGCCGGCCCTGGCCAATTTGCTGCCCTAGGCAAGATTTCACCTGGTGCCCCAGGAATTTTGTTAATAAACTTACACAGAAACAAACAGCACAGCTTTGTCTTGTTTTTCTTTACTTTGAAAATATTTTGGAAACACACACACAACGTATTATAGATACAATATAAATATGTTTATATTATATTATGTTAGTGCAGAAAAAACTATATTACAGAAACATTGCTTTCCTTTGCTTTCCTTGCCTTTCTTACAGCATATGTAACATTCCAGAAATTATAAATAAGAGTGCTGCACAAAAAATAAATAACTATATACAAACTTGAATGAACTATGCAAATGTATAGCAAATGTTCTACAGTCTTACTCGCCTTGCCTTTCTAGCAGCAAAGTCATCTATGATATCATCATAAGACAGCTGTTTTGAGACTACATGATTTATGCTAATGACTGAAAGTCCACTGAGACGTTCTTGAGCCATTGTAGATCTCAGGTAGTTTTTAAACAGTTTGAGCTTAGAGAAGCTCCTTTCAGCAGCAGCGACTGTCACAGGTAGAGTGGCAAAGATTCTCAGAGCGACCCACATATATTTCAAAAGTGCATCTGAAGAGAGAAGAGGAGGATTATATGTGACCATTGGGTGTTACATTTTATTATTAAAAAGCTGATGATAGTGAAACTATAAAAATATGGCAGCACCTAAACCACATTATAGCTTAAACACACAAACAGCAAGAATAATTACATCTGGTATTCATGCACAAAATTCTATTCATTGAGCACTTCTCTAGCATACAGTAGTTACATTTTCAAAATTAATTTTGAAAGTGTTTGTTTTCCAGTATATCTGGCATGGCAGCAATGTCCTACTAACTACACTTTATGATGTTATAACCATGAAACAGAGGAGAAACGTAAATCTTTATTTAAATTGAATTTTAATGTAGCTATTTCTAATAAATCCATATATATAATACATATATATAACAACATTTTATGTAGGACTCATTTTAAATAAAGATTTACGTTTATATAGCAACATTTTATGCAGAACTCATTTAAATAAAGAGTTATATGTCACTACTTTCTACTCAAGGACCTTGACAGAATTGTAGTGGAGTAAAAAGTACGATATTTGTCTTTCAAATGTAGTGAAGTTAAAGTAAAACATCTCCTGAAAAAATAATACATATAACATTACTAATTCAGCCAATTCAAATAAAAATACCATAAAATACTGCACAAGTTCGACTAACTATGTCATAAGCTAATTCAAATTAGCGAACTTTACAGGCATCGTTGAACTAACTTAATGCAACATAGATAAACTAATCATTACCTACCTCTGTCTTTTTCGCGTTTTTCTTCCTCTTCTCTTCTTTTTTTTCTTCCCTGGGCACCAGATGGCTTCGGTCTTTTTGACATAATGACAACTTATCAGTGTCAGTGAATTCGGCCATCTGTCACTCACAATCACACACAGGTAACGGATGTTTGTTTTGTTTTTCAGCAGGGCGGGGGCGGGGGAGATTGATGCGTCACTCAGTCGGACCGGGGGGATCGGGATTCGGGAAAGCAATGTTGTAGTTTTGTCTTTATCGGACGATCGCTTTTTTTAATCCATAATATTTAAGTAGTATTGGTAATAAAAAAATTAAAATATATTCATAAAAATAGTAATTTGGGCGCTCGGGCGCCCCAAGGGGTGGGCGGCGCCCTTAGCATTTGCCTATTCCGCCTATGCCCAGGGCCGGCCCTGCTTAGGATGGAACTAAAATCTGCTCTGACAGTGTGAGGAAAATGTACACGATATCCAGAAGTGAAAATTACTTCAAAATGTCTAGAATTCCAGTAGTATTTGAAACAACTTCCCCGTTCCCATGCTTTAGTGAGAAAGTTGCAGCATTATAAAGTACAGTCATAAAGATTGACCATTTATTGCTGTCGATTGTCTTTTAATAAGATCATTAAGGTTTGATTACAAACTTAAAACAGCGACTTTAAGCTTAACATTCTGCCTAACTCATCAATGCAGAAAGAAATTGTATACCAGCAGAATATTAGTCAACACTTGATTGAAATAAGATTCTGAATACATAAGCATACAGTGCGATTGCTCATTTTATATGCTCAATATAATTAAAGCCAGTAAAATGTAAATAATTGTTCATTTTTGTCTCGGTTAAATCTGACATGCTATTCATAAGATTTTGAAAATCAGTGAGACATGTCTGTCCCTGTCGCATATTCCATTTCGATCATCTGCGCCTCGTCTTCCAGGAATGCGTTAATAAGTTGTGCTTTAAGAGTGATCCGTTAACTCATTATTATGAAAGAAGCGCTACAGATTTAAAGTTTCTGACAAGAGTCTCTCAAGTTAACTAAAAACTTTTATCACGTGTATTACACGTTACGTTATCTGTTTATGCAAAATAAAAGCAGACAAAAACTGAGATTATTTTGCAGACCATAAAGTGCTGGTAGTTTTATTTACCCGAATGCTCCCCTCCCGACCACTTTTATCTTCTCGTACTTCTCCATCTTTGCTGGTGGCTACGTGCATAAACTCACCCGTCACTAGGCAACACTTCCTGTACCCCTACATAGCTCACGAGCGGACAAAATACACCAGACGGGGAGCTGACTCTCACCTCATTTTAATGCTGCTAATTTCACTGAAAGGTGTATAAACAAAGCGTCTGAATTGAGTGTTTTGGGTGAAATAGTCTTTTTACAGTTGACATAGTGGACACTGCGAGGATATAGTTTTTTAAGTATCTTTTTGTGTTTAGCTGGTAAATCCTTGAGGTGAATAGACAATCCTAAATGCTGTTCCTCAATGCTAAGGATATAATCCTTTTCACAACTTCTGCTCAATTTGCCTATCAAGCATACTAAGCCTATAAAGACCAGATTTAAAAGGGGCTACAATAGTGCAAAGCCCAGTTTCAACAATACACAAAACAGCTAAACTAAGTTAATCCAAACTAGACTTGTTTAGATCGGAATCCCAAACTCTGTGGGCTGCGCCATCTTCTGGGATATAGAGGTATTGCAGAACACCGTATGAGGTTAAATCAGAATTGTAATACATTTTGTCGTAATAACATTGTATAGTATAATAACTACATGTAGTATACTATAATATTCTGTTGTATATTAATACTAAAGATGATCAAATGTGGGTACACACAGTTTACCTGAAACCTTTACGAACTATATATATTTATCTGCATTCGTTTACTAAAGGGAATATGAGGACCATGAAGCTTTTCCAAAATTGGGGGCCCTTACCACTCTGAACATTTTATCACTTTGATTCATTGTAAGTTTCAATAATTGTAAATCTCATTGGTGATGGGATTGCAGTGTGGGGGCAGTTTTCGAACTCAATTGAAGGGATACTTCACCCAAAATTGAAAATTCTGTTTACTCACTGTAACAAATTTCCAAGTAAGGAAGGAAGGAGGGGAGAACCGGCAAATGTTAAACAATCTTTTAATAAAATAAATAAACAACAAAACATCGTAAAATGCCGGCAGCTCCATCACGTTTGACTGCCGGCCACACAAACATAATAAAATATAACGTAAAGTCCAGGCCTGGTTCTCTGCCACCGTACACTCCTGTCGCTCCTCCTTTTATGCTTCCAAGCTCCTCTGTGAGAGATGCGAGACCTCACACTCACCTTCGAGTTGTTCCAAATCTGTATACATTTCTTTATTCTGATGAACAAAGAAAGATATTTGAAAGAATGCTCATAACCAAATAGATTTTGCCCCCCATCAACTCCCGTAGTAGGAAAAATACTTTATCATTGTTCTGTTGAACACAAAAGATGGAATTCTGAAGAATGTATGACAGCAACAGTTCTGGAGCACTTTTGACTTCCATTGTATTATAGATTTGGAACAACTCTAAGGTGAGTAAATGATGTTAGAATATTCAGTTTTGGGGTGAAGTACCCCTTTAACGAAAGAATGCACTCATGTTCTTGCCATTCTACACAACTAGTCCAGAGAGGAGTGGCGTGACAGTCATTCATTCCCACTGTTACATTGGACACCGCCACCATTAATTCTAGAACTGTCATGTACAGTATGGACCGAGGCAGCTGGTGTTGCTTGAGTTTTGTTTGCTGATTGGCTGGCATTTCCTCTAGACTGTCTTTGCCCTTTCCAATTATTTGACAACAGTGCAGCCCAATTTCTATCTGGTCTTTCCCAAGAGCCCATTGGTAACCTCTTCTGCATTCTGTTAAATTGTGACACCTCTTGTCCTTTCTGTGCTCTTAGTAGTCCACTTTCTTGCTCTGCTCTACCATGAGATCCTCGTGGCCTCCAGAATCCCTGAGATCCCAGCAGTAGAAGAGAAAAACTCCACGATAATTTGAATATTTGACTCATGTCCAGAAGTAACTGTATGATGTTGAGATTCATCTTTTTACATTCAGACTCATACACAACTATAACAAAAGATAGAAACATTCAGTGCTGCCCACAAAGTCAACACCATTCATTTAAAGTCAGGTGGGTGTAAACCCCTGAAAATGGTTTGTGTAAAAACATATATAATTTCCTGCACAACATGTACTTTTAAATCTTCTGAAAGATGTCACGACTACCTGGCTCACACTAGCAATGACATAAGGGAGACCACACCGTTTGTAAAGTTAAACCAAAAGTAATTTATTAAACATTAAATTATACGATGGAATTTTAATTTAAATCATAGGATGGTAGTAGGATGGTGCTACCGCCAGCCTGACCGCCAGAGCAAAGCAGAAGAAGCACAGCCAGAGCAACCGGAGCCCAGAGCAGCTGGCAGGAGAGGTTTTTAAACAGTTCCGCCAATCAGCTGCCATCAGATGGACCGGAAACAGACAGCTCCCCCTTCAGCCCGGGAGGAGAGAGTCGGCCCAAACACCTTCTGTTCAATGGTGGAGTGAGCACACCCAGCACGGCAAAGCAGGGCGTGACAACACCCCCCCCACAAGACAGAGACCCACATGGGACTCTGCAAAACTACATGCTACTAACTACACCATTAGTTAGAGATTTACCAGAGATTGGAGAAGAATATAGATACCCCTTAACAGTCATCAAGAGCACGCGACAAGGCATCGGCAATGACATTGTCAGAGCCCTTGATGTGTCTAATAGACAGGTTATATTGCTGTAGAAAAAGAGCCCAGCGCACGAGGCGCTGGTTAGTATTTTGAAGAGAAGATAGGAAAGTAAGAGGATTATGGTCAGAGAAGACCACCACAGGGTGTAACCCACCACCAACATAAACCTCAAAATGATGAAGTGCCCAAATAAGGGCCAGGGCCTCCTTTTCGATGGTTGAATAGTTAAATTGCTGACGATTACATTTCCAAGAAAAATAAGAAACTGGTCTATCTATTTCACTCTCATCCTTTTGAAGTAGGACGGCACCTGCCCCTACCTGGCTGGCATCTACTTGCAGCTGGAAGGACTCCTCCAAACTAGGAGCGGCCAGGACAGGTGCAGAACTCAGGAGAGTCTTAGCGTTTTCAAAAGCCTGTTGTCAATCCGCAGTCCAATTGAATTTAACTGAACCCTTTAACAGGTTAGTTAGTGGGGCAACGACAGATGGAAAAATTACAGCAAAAGTTCCTGTAATACCCTATCATACCGAGGAAGCGCATCAATTCCTTAGTAACAGGATGTGGGAATTTGTCAATGGCAAGGACCTTCGCTCTCACTGGCCGAATGTTCCCCTGTCCAACCACCTTTTCCAGATACACCTCTGTACCCCGAGCAAACTCACACTTTGCTAAGTTCACAGTGAGGTTTGCAGCTGCAAACCGCTCAAATAATGAACGTATGTGGGCAAGGTGGATTGTCCAAGTGTCTGAATAACAGACCACATCAATATACACAGAGCACCTCTCCAGTCCCGCAACGACTCGATTCATGAGCCGCTGGAAACTGGATGGGGCGTTTAACAACCCAAAAGCCATTCTCGAATAAGAGTAGAGTCCCGATGGCGTAATAAAGGCAGAGATCTCTTGTGCCCTAGGAGTAAGAGGAACCTGGTAACAACCTTTTAACAAGTCAAATTTGCTCACATGACGAGCTACACCAACTTGATCCACAAAATCTTCTATCCTAGGCAGTGGATACGAGTCTGCTTTTGTTACACTATTCACTTTCCTGTAATCCGTGCAAAATCTGTACGTATGATCAGGTTTTTTTACTAACTAGAGTACAATGGTACCTCAAGACCATTTTCCAGAAGATATTGGACACTATCATCCAGACTTTTACGCTTATCAGGACAAGTGCGGTAAATCCTCTGACGGATCGGCTTTGCATCACCAACTTCTATGTCATGCTCGATTAAAGTTGGCAGGTTGGAGTATCTGAAAACAGACAAGGAAATTCAAAGATTAAAGCTTTCAATTCTGCTTGCTGTTGCAAATCCAAATGATCTAAAACTCCCTCTAATTTGGCCAACACCTCTGAATTTTTGAGACGAGCATGCAACATGGAATCGTCAGGGCCCTGCACATTATCCTCTCACTCTGGAGAGGCTACATACGTGCCTACCACGACAGATGATTCACCCTTACACCTAGGCGACTGTGACGATGCATAATATGGCTTAGGTAAATTGATATGACATAACTGCGCGCCCGCCTACGATCAGGCGTAGCAACCACATAATTTGTCTCTGACACTTGACGAACCACACTGTAAGGCCCCGAATACTTTGCACCAAAAGGAGAACCAGGTATAGGCAACAATGCCACCACCCGTGGGCTAAAGATACGCGCTTCAGCTTTACGGTCATAATTTCGCTTCATTTTTCTTTGGGCATCAGTAAAATTTTCGGTTGCCATTTTACATGCTAAAAGTAATGTAAACGAAGGATACAATACACCTAATAAGACAAAATCTTGGGTGGTTCAGATACATCCAGATCACTTGACAACACAGACAATGGGGTACGAACCCTGTGATCAAATATCAATTCATTGGGACTAAACCCTGTGCTTTCTTGCACAACCGCTCTAGCCGCCAACAATAGCCAAGGTAAACCATCCTCCCACTCCCGTTTCATCTCTATGCAGTAAGAATGCAATAGAGACTTAAGAGTGGCGTGGAAACGCTCCAAAAACCCTTGACTTTGCGCGTGATATGCGCTACTCAAGTTGTGCTGGATATGCAGCTGTTTCAAAGCTGCTGCAAATGTTTTTGATGTGAAATTTGAACCCTGATCACTTTGAATGACTTTGGGAAGACCAAATTTTGAAATAAACTGCGACAATGATTTCACTACAGACCTTGTAGTAATGGTCCTCAGAGCATACGCAGCAAGATAGCGAGTCGCCTGGCACATGATAGTAAACAAATAAACACAACCTGATTTTGACTGGGGTAAAGGGCCCACACAATCAATGACCAAATGCTCACCAACAGACGGAATGGGCTGTAAAGGTGCAGGCATTATGTCAGCATTTTGCTTACCTGCCACCTGACAAGTGAAACTTTCTGATGCACCCATATCACGCAGAATTTTCACTGGAATGCGAGGTGCGTCTCCAACCAATGCCACAAAACCCTCCGTGACAAACGGTGCATAATCCATTATACTAGATGCAGAAATTTCAAATTCATCACATTGAACATTGCCTCAAACCTTTATCAATTGACACTGTACATTGTGCAGGATCCAATGTCTTTACTGGAATTTTCTTAGCTTTAATCCCTGAGCACCTTCTTAGCAACAAACCATCCTTCACAAAACAACAGCGATCTAAATTGTCATCTGCAGTCAAGTCAAAATATTTCTGTAAGCTCTGATCACTCTTTTGAGCCTCAACAATGTCAGATCGAGACAAAGGTGCTGGTAACTGCGGAATAAATATCTGAGTAGACGTGTGCTTAGATGCATCAGACGAGTTGGCATCCTGCATATTCGCCATTGCACGAGTCACAGCACATGCCGTAAAAACATCTGAAAAATCTTTTTGACATTTATCTGTCTCATTCAATAGAGAAGCTCCAGTTTTAACCACAGGAGATGGTGAAACCTGATCAGGAAAAACACGGTCATGAGCAAAGTTATTACCCACAATCAGATCAATTCCCTCTATAGGTAAAGACGGACACACTGCAATAGTTACTTCCCCGCTCAGAAGACCAGAAAACAACTGAATTTTGTGCAGTGGCACGGGAAATGACAGAACACCAATTCCCCGTAATAACACACAATTTCCTCCGTGACAGTTTTAACATTTCGACTTGCTGTTCAAATGTCAATACACTGAATTTTGCCGTGGGTCTACAATCAAACTCGGAGTGGTTTCACTATCTAGACAGGGCTCACTATCTGAACCTGACGCTCCCTGACTACACTGGCAATTTCTTGTCAGGTAACACTTTTTTTTGTCAACCAAACGTGCACAAATGAAGTCAAGCAGCTCAAGCCTTTTAATTCCCCTCCGCAGTGTTACATCAACGTTACAGTGCTTGGCCACACTATGCAACTGTTTAATATTCAATGCCGCAAGCAAAACTACTGAGGGAGCATCAAAAAACGCCTCAAGTGTACTCATTATTACACTTAAATTACAAGTCACAAATCAACAATCAAACCCGGCTATAATCTACAAACACCCAATAGCAATACATCTAACCAAACAAAGCCTATATCTCGTTCTATCTTTCGGGTTACTAAACAATTCCAACCACAAAAATTAAATCGGGGCAAAGCTGAATGCAGCTTACGTTGCAGGACACCAACGGATTTCCCCCCTTAACATTTACCCCCCTACTATTCTGACCTATCTTCACACTAAGTCCAAGAACAAGGCTAATTTACTCACCAATACAGATGGAACCGTACTGTCCCGACAAAAGTCAATTCAGCCGGTGCTCGGCGGTGCCCTCGTTCAGACTTTAGTAACCAGCAACCTAAACCCACAACGCCGAAGCGCACTAATTGGGGATGAAACAGGCTCCGTAAAATGTCATCCTGCAACATAAATTGACCTACAAACACACTTCGCCACTCAAACTAAGCAAACAAAATATGGTTGGTTAAATTTCTCTAATCTGCGCAAATACTCCCAATTTTTGCCATACTCAAAACTAACATTCAATTCATTAACTGAATACTCGATGCGGAACTCCCCAGCAAACAAACAACGCGTGCCAGCTGATCTGATTACTACCATCAGCTGATCACCGATACGCTTCATTCACAAAATGTGAACCAATGACGTAGCACTACACACGCAACTAGGCTTACTCAATATTGCGAATTATAGTAGTCTTCTTACAATTCGGGATCCCCATATGTCATGACTACCTGGCTAACAGTAGCAATGACATAAGGGAGACCACACCGTTTGTAAAGTTAAACCAAAAGTAATTTATTAAACATTAAATTATACGATGGAATTATAATTTAAATCATTACATGTATAAAAGTCAGTAAATGAGAAGCACAAGAAAACAAATCAAAAGTGTAGTGCAGATCAGTAAAATGAATAGACTATGTGTAATGCACAAACTAAAAAAAAAAAGGATGGTGCTACCGCCAGCCTGACTGCCAGAGCAAAACAGAAGAAGCGCAGCCAGAGCAACCGGAGGCCAGAGCAACTGGCAGGAGAGGTTTTTAAACAGTGGTTTTGGTGTAGATTGTTCTAGAGGTTTTACACCCACCTGACTTCAAATTGACTGTGGGCTGCTCTTAATGTTTCTATTGTAATAGTTGTGTTTGAGTCTCTTGATTGTTGAGATTCCTCTTTTTACATTGTGGACAGAGTTACTGCTGTATGAGTCAAATATCAAGAAATGCTGACAAAGCAAAGATTTTGGAGGTCTAATGACTCATGATAAACGAGAAACTCTTGACCTGTTGATTAACAAAAACTGTTGATTGTTAAGGTAACATCATACAGTATTAAGAATCAGGGACATGTAAACTTTTGCCTGATTCAAAAAAAAAAAAAAATCACTTTCGTTAAAACAAAAGCAGTGCATAAAGTACATTTACACCTATTTCATATTTTAGGATGTTTTTTCCTTGTTCAAGTTAATGTTAAAAGTTTTATCCACAGAAGGTGGGACTGTATTTATTTGATGATGATGATCATATCCATTTACAGCAAAATATTCCACTAGTCAAACTTTAAACAATCCCAGTCACAAAAAACTAACTGTAGTCATTCAAGCTTTATTAGGTTTGTATAAGAACCTGAAAAACAACATTCCAGCATCAGTGGAACTCTAATTTGCTTCCGGGTCTCTGCGGCCAAGGGCTTCCGGGTCTCTGCGGCCAAGGGCTTCCGGGTCTCTGCGGCCAAGGGCTTCCGGGTCTCTGCGGCCAAGGGCTTCCGGGTCTCTGCGGCCAAGGGCTTCCGGGTCTCTGCGGCCAAGGGCTTCCGGGTCTCTGCGGCCAAGGGCTTCCGGGTCTCTGCGGCCAAGGGCTTCCGGGTCTCTGCGGCCAAGGGCTTCCGGGTCTCTGCGGCCAAGGGCTTCCGGGTCTCTGCGGCCAAGGGCTTCCGGGGCATCCGGGAAGTATGGGGTGTCCAGGGCCAGGCTGTCCAGGTCTCTGCGGCCAAGAGCTTCCGGGGCATCCGGGGAATCTGGGGCGTCCAGGGCCAGGCTGACCAGGTCTCTGCGGCCACGGGCTTCCGGGGCATCCGGGGATTCCAGGGCCAGACTGTCCAGGTCTCTGCGGCCAAGGGCTTCCGGGGCATCCAGGTCTCTGCGGCCAAGGGCTTTCGGTGCGGCCGGGCTTTCCAGGGCGTCCGGGCCTTCCGGGGCGTCCAGACACAGGGCGGCCAGGGCGGCCGGGGCGTCCATGCACAGGGCGGCCAGGGCGTCCGGGCCTTCCGGGGCGTCCAGGCACAGGGCGGCCAGGGCGTCCGGGCTTTCCGGGGCGTCCAGGCACAGGGCGTCCAGGGACAGGGCGGCCAGGGCGTCCAGGGACAGGGCGGCCAGGGCGTCCAGGGACAGGGCGGCCAGGGCGTCCAGGGACAGGGCGGCCAGGGCGTCCGGGCCTTCCGGGGCGTCCAGGCACAGGGCGTCCAGGCACAGGGCGTCCAGGCACAGGGCGGCCAGGGCGTCCGGGCTTTCCGGGGCGTCCAGGCACAGGGCGGCCAGGGCGTCCGGGCTTTCCGGGGCGTCCAGGCACAGGGCGGCCGGGGCGTCCAGGCACAGGGCGGCCGGGGCGTCCAGGCACAGGGCGGCCGGGGCGTCCAGGCACAGGGCGGCCAGGGCGTCCGGGCACAGGGCGGCCAGGGCGTCCGGGCTTTCCGGGGCGTCCAGGCACAGGGCGGCCAGGGCGTCCGGGCTTTCCGGGGCGTCCAGGCACAGGGCGGCCAGGGCGTCCGGGCTTTCCGGGGCGTCCAGGCACAGGGCGGCCAGGGCGTCCGGGCTTTCCGGGGCGTCCAGGCACAGGGCGGCCAGGGCGTCCGGGCTTTCCGGGGCGTCCAGGCACGGGGCGGCCAGGGCGTCCGGGCTTTCCGGGGCGTCCAGGCACGGGGCGGCCAGGGCGTCCGGGCTTTCCGGGGCGTCCAGGCACAGGGCGGCCGGGGCGTCCAGGCACAGGGCGGCCGGGGCGTCCAGGCACAGGGCGGCCGGGGCGTCCAGGCACAGGGCGGCCGGGGCGTCCAGGCACAGGGAGGCCGGGGCGTCCAGGCACAGGGCGGCCGGGGCGTCCAGGCACAGGGCGGCCGGGGCGTCCAGGCACAGGGCGGCCGGGGCGTCCAGGCACAGGGCGGCCGGGGCGTCCAGGCACAGGGCGGCCGGGGCGTCCAGGCACAGGGCGGCCGGGGCGTCCAGGCACAGGGCGGCCGGGGCGTCCAGGCACAGGGCGGCCGGGGCGTCCAGGCACAGGGCGGCCGGGGCGTCCAGGCACAGGGCGGCCAGGGCGTCCGGGCTTTCCGGGGCGTCCAGGCACAGGGCGGCCAGGGCGTCCGGGCTTTCCGGGGCGTCCAGGCACAGGGCGGCCAGGGCGTCCGGGCTTTCCGGGGCGTCCAGGCACAGGGCGGCCAGGGCGTCCGGGCTTTCCGGGGCGTCCAGGCACAGGGCGGCCAGGGCGTCCGGGCTTTCCGGGGCGTCCAGGCACAGGGCGGCCAGGGCGTCCGGGCTTTCCGGGGCGTCCAGGCACAGGGCGGCCAGGGCGTCCGGGCCTTCCGGGGCGTCCAGGCACAGGGCGGCCAGGGCGGCCAGGGCGGCCGGGCCTTCCGGGGCGTCCAGGCACAGGGCGGCCAGGGCGGCCGGGCTTTCCGGGGCGTCCAGGCACAGGGCGGCCAGGGCGGCCGGGCTTTCCGGGTCGTCCAGGCACAGGGCGGCCAGGGCGGCCGGGCTTTCCGGGTCGTCCAGGCACAGGGCGGCCAGGGCGGCCGGGCTTTCCGGGGCGTCCAGGCACAGGGCGGCCAGGGCGTCCGGGCCTTCCGGGGAGTCCAGGCACAGGGCGTCCGGGCTTTCCGGGGCGTCCAGGCACAGGGCGGCCGGGGCGGCCGGGCTTTCCGGGGCGTCCAGGCACAGGGCGGCCGGGGCGTCCAGGCACAGGGCGGCCGGGGCGTCCAGGCACAGGGCGGCCGGGGCGTCCAGGCACAGGGCGGCCGGGGCGTCCAGGCACAGGGCGGCCGGGGCGTCCAGGCACAGGGCGGCCAGGGCGTCCGGGCCTTCCGGGGAGTCCAGGCACAGGGCGTCCGGGCCTTCCGGGGCGTCCAGGCACAGGGCGGCCGGGCTTTCCGGGCCTTCCGGGGAGTCCAGGCACAGGCGTCCGGGCCTTCCGGGCGTCCAGGCACGGGCGGCGGGCTTTCCGGGGCGTCCAGGCACAGGGCGGCCGGGCTGGCCGGGGCGTCCAGGCACAGGGCGGCCGGGCGGCGGCTCGGGGCGTCCAGGCACAGGGCGGCCAGGGCGGCCGGGCTTTCCGGGGCGTCCAGGCACAGGGCGGCCAGGGCGGCCGGGCTTTCCGGGGCGTCCAGGCACAGGGCGGCCAGGGCGGCCGGGCTTTCCGGGGCGTCCAGGCACAGGGCGGCCAGGGCGGCCGGGCTTTCCGGGGCGTCCAGGCACAGGGCGGCCAGGGCGGCCGGGCTTTCCGGGGCGTCCAGGCACAGGGCGGCCAGGGCGTCCGGGCCTTCCGGGGCGTCCAGGCACAGGGCGGCCGGGGCGGCCGGGGCGGCCGGGGCGTCCAGGCACAGGGCGGCCGGGCTTTCCGGGGAGTCCAGGCACAGGGCGTCCGGGCCTTCCGGGGAGTCCAGGCACAGGGCGTCCGGGCCTTCCAGGGAGTCCAGGCACAGGGCGTCCGGGCCTTCCGGGGCGTCCAGGCACAGGGCGGCCGGGGCGGCCGGGCTTTCCGGGGCGTCCAGGCACAGGGCGGCCGGGGCGGCCGGGGCGTCCAGGCACAGGGCGGCCAGGGCGGCCGGGCTTTCCGGGGCGTCCAGGCACAGGGCGGCCAGGGCGGCCGGGCTTTCCGGGGCGTCCAGGGACAGGGCGGCCAGGGCGGCCGGGCTTTCCGGGGCGTCCAGGCACAGGGCGGCCAGGGCGGCCGGGCTTTCCGGGGCGTCCAGGCACAGGGCGGCCAGGGCGGCCGGGCTTTCCGGGGCGTCCAGGCACAGGGCGGCCAGGGCGTCCGGGCCTTCCGGGGAGTCCAGGCACAGGGCGGCCAGGGCGGCCGGGCTTTCCGGGGCGTCCAGGCACAGGGCGGCCAGGGCGGCCGGGCTTTCCGGGGCGTCCAGGCACAGGGCGGCCAGGGCGGCCAGGGCGGCCGGGCTTTCCGGGTCGTCCAGGCACAGGGCGGCCAGGGCGGCCGGGCTTTCCGGGGCGTCCAGGCACAGGGCGGCCAGGGCGGCCGGGCCTTCCGGGGAGTCCAGGCACAGGGCGTCCGGGCTTTCCGGGGCGTCCAGGCACAGGGCGGCCGGGGCGGCCGGGCTTTCCGGGGCGTCCAGGCACAGGGCGGCCGGGGCGGCCGGGCTTTCCGGGGCGTCCAGGCACAGGGCGGCCGGGGCGGCCGGGCTTTCCGGGGCGTCCAGGCACAGGGCGGCCGGGGCGGCCGGGCTTTCCGGGGCGTCCAGGCACAGGGCGGCCGGGCTTTCCGGGGCGTCCAGGCACAGGGCGGCCGGGGCGGCCGGGCTTTCCGGGGCGTCCAGGCACAGGGCGGCCGGGGCGTCCAGGCACAGGGCGGCCGGGGCGTCCAGGCACAGGGCGGCCGGGGCGTCCAGGCACAGGGCGGCCGGGGCGTCCAGGCACAGGGCGGCCGGGGCGTCCAGGCACAGGGCGGCCGGGGCGTCCAGGCACAGGGCGGCCGGGGCGTCCAGGCACAGGGCGGCCGGGGCGTCCAGGCACAGGGCGGCCGGGGCGTCCAGGCACAGGGCGGCCGGGGCGTCCAGGCACAGGGCGGCCGGGGCGTACGGGGTGTCCAGGGTAAGCAGTTATGGGTACTTGAGCCTCTACAGAACCAGCTGTAGGCGGTCCAGGTGTGAAAGATGTATACCACCTTGGGAAAGGGTAAAAAGTTTGGGGTTCTTGAGGGTCAGCAGAAGGTAAGGTCGGGGCAGATATTGGCAGCGTTAAAGGACAGGAAAGAATCACTTCTTGGTCGAGGTATAGCAAAGGGAGATGCCTTTCTGAATCCTAAGACGACAAAATCTTTTTAATACAGGCATTCATAATATTAAATGCTCCTCTCTGTAAAGTACAAAATGAGCAGCAAATAAGTTTGTGTAGTTGACAGGACTGTTACATCTTACCTTCATTACCCAACAGCTTCCAGTAAATGGTGCAGTTAACACCAGAGCACCATCAACAGTATCCAATATGAACCCACATTTAGAGTACTCTAACAGCAGAGGCTCCCATGATCCATCAACTAAAAGAAGAGGGGAAGATCCTCACGAACCAGTCATGTTTAAATTCACTCAAGAATTTAAAACAAAAACTACCTTTGATCTTGACAGTATCAGCCCCGAGTCCAAGAGAGATCACCATTCCAGTGGGCAAGCAAGAAACTGTAGGAAGGGTAGCAAGAACTGTAGGATGGGGAGAACTCACAGGGCATGACGCCTGCACTGGTGCCCCCATTAGGATCAGAGACAGAATATAACTTCCACTCTGTCAGAAGAGAGAAATTATTAAGACCCTTTTGAACAACAGCAGCAAAGTAATTCTGCGCACTGCAGGCATATGCACGGACCTGTTGTCGGACAGGACAACCACGGAAAGGAACAGAAACTGATACATCCCGACGAACCCGCTTCACAGTGATACCGCAGCTGGCTGGGATTTCAGACACTGGCACTGGAGATCCCACTCCTATTTAAAAGAAACCATACCATAACAGACCTTGTAAAATATGAAAAGATAACCAAAAGGTATAGGCTTACCTCTATCAACCAGGAAGTGGGGCATTCTTGGGCCAGGAACACGCAAGGTCATGGCATCATTACCACAGTGCACAGAAGGACCGAGGCGTTTCAGCTTAGTCTCAGCTAATTGGAGTTGCGCTAAATATTAGTTAAAAGACAAGTCAACCAGTTGCCCATTTAAACAAAGTTGCAAATTATACATTAACAATTAACATACCTCTTTCACTAGACAGGTATACATCAGGCTGTTCTCCTTGTCCATCAGCAGAATCATTGGATACACCACTACCAATAATAAGCTTGC
Organism: Triplophysa dalaica; assembly: GCF_015846415.1. Lineage (NCBI taxonomy): Eukaryota > Metazoa > Chordata > Actinopteri > Cypriniformes > Nemacheilidae > Triplophysa > Triplophysa dalaica. The sequence continues at coordinate 9,773,073 of NC_079550.1, read as the reverse complement.
CAAAATTGAGTGCTTCGTTGTCCATGGTGCCATGAGAAAAAGCCATTCCTGAAAAAGCAGCATGACCAATCCTTAAACAGCTTGCTGTCACCACAGTCAAGCCTAAAAGTAAAAGATCCCTAAGCCCTAGCATCGCAAGGGCTATGCTCTAGCCTACTCTATTTGTGAGGGCCGCTATAACAACACAATTCCTTACAAAAAAACCTGAAGTGCAAACATGGAAAATCTCATTGAGACAGAGTGTGCTATTTGCACTATCCTTTTGCATTCAATAACTTGCTAATTTACATGGCTGACCAATCAAATCTGTCATCTGTGTAATCAATCATCACTAAGCTCATTGTTTTCACCTGTGTCAGGCAAGGGATGCAAATATCTTGAAAATGTGAAGCCTGTATATATAGACATTTTCTTATTTCTTGGCTTTTATGATTTACAATGCGATTTTATTTGATTTTTGGGGGTTTTCCAGTTGGTCAAAGTTGCTTCACAATACATACAATAAATAGATATAATCATATCATATAATGTCATGTTCGAATCATACAGTCCAGAATAGGAATCTTAGTTTTCTAAAAAAAGAATTAATGTGAACTGCATATAAACAGTAACAGCAATCTAATCTAATTTTCTATTTTCAGATGAAAACGGCTAAACATTACAAATAGTATAAAGACTATACATCATCCCCACCAGTTTTGCTAGCCCAGTCGTCATCACCAGTGATGTTTTTTTATATCTATATCTCTCCCACACTTCTCTAGTGGTCTCTGGAGTCATTAATGCCAGGGGCTCAATCATAGACACATGAGCCTGTTGAGCAGCAGTCCCAAAATGTTGTGTGGGGCTGCGGCTTGAGCAATGATCAAAAGTCCACCTGTAGACCCTGTTAGTTGGGCAGAGTGATATGATGCTACCTTCAAATGCTCCCTCATTTTGGTCCCAAAAGGCTGGTCATGGGTGCCTTCTTCGAGCAAGTGAGAATAAAGGAGGGCACTATCCATCTGTCACTGAGGTTAACATGTCGTCGCCTTGGAATTATAATGTTTTATCAGCATGAGTAGTTTCGATATATTGAGCTTTAAAGTTTTTGCATTTCATATATCAAAAATTATATGAGGAACAAATCTATTTTTTTACATGAAAAAACAGAGACCCTTAATGTATTCCAAATGTACAATTACATTTTCTGAAATTTGTAAATGTTTTTTATTTGGAACAGGTCAAACGCACATAGAACCTTCTGATTCTGAAAAAACCTTTTTGGTTTAGAATTATAAGGTTCTATCTGCAAAACTTTCATTAAAGCAATACATTTTCAAGCAACACAAACAATTTGCTAATAACTTTAATTTAAACATGAAATTAGTGTATAATAAAGTACATTTACATGGTGTTTATGACACCTATTTCATATTTAAGGAGGCTTTTCTCTTGTGCAAGTTAAGCATAAAAGGCTGCATAAAAGGCTAATTTTTGTATGGATGTTATACCCACAGAGTGTGGGACAGATCAAATTGGCTTAAAAAACATAATTATTTTTATTTTTTGTGATCAATAGTCTTGACGTTGTCCACTATTTTGCAATAAATAAAGTCTATGTAAAACACATATTAGGAAGCTAGCACTGCTGGCTATACTGTTGTGAGTTTAAATTAGTGGTGGGCCGATAACGGCGTTAACGTGCTGCGTTAACGTGAGACTCTTATCGCGCGATAAAAAATGTCGCCGTTAAAGTTGGGTTGGGAGCTGGGTCTATTCTACGCAAGCTATGATGACTTTCACCTTGATATTTTAGCGCGGATGTATATCTAGCTGAATTACACAGTACCGGGCGAGAACGAGATTTTTCAACTCGCGTGATTCGCGCAATTCGCGTCATTCTCGCCGCCTCATCATCTCATGACCTGGGCTTCATTCGCGCCATTCGCGCCGCAAGTAGGTCGATCGCGTCTTTGCGTTGACTTACATGTTAATCACTCGCGCTTGACGCGCCATTCGCGTTTGGTCTGAACACAACATAACGTATGGAACGCGAACGGGGACAATACTCTTAACATGAAACGCGTGACATTTGGACCCGTCAACACGATCAATTTGAACGCGTAAATACGAATGTTGAGTTCGTGTGTTTGCGTCAGACCGTACACCAGGCCAATAGCGTTGCTCTGTTTAAGATTATATTTGCATTTGTGATGCGATGGCACGTTGCTATATACGTATATAAACATCAGACGACCATTTTTTGCGTGAGAGATGATGCGCTGTTAGGTAATCAAATACCTATGCAAACGTCACACGTAACATTTGTTCGAGAACGAGATCGTAATTGTACGTTGGCATGTTCATAAGCAAACGTAGAAGTTCTGAATGATGCCTTGGTTGTGATGTCAGTCCTATGTCATTGGTTGTCATCTCATCTTTCGTCCCAGAATCCCCGTTTAAACTTTTAAACTGTCAAAGAACCTTTACGGACTGCATTGGATTGGCTTCCTCTTATCACACGGGGTGATTTTAATATTACAAAGCACAGCATCATATTGCCTTACGTTTACTTTGAAATTTGCCCTGCACATTACATATAGACAGGGGCTATGAAGAGATATACAGTATGGTGGTCAAAAGTCATACAACCCTAATAATACAGTACAGTGAGACCTGGAAAAATGATGACAGTGTGTGTGGTTTTGTGATAGTTGTTTAAGGGTTTAAAGTTGTCCTGTTCCATTAAACTGTTCCCTGGTCTTTGATTTTTCAGCACTTTCTGCATGTTTGTCCAGCTGTGACTATACAATGTTAGATTCATCTTTACAGACTGACAACAAGCACTCATACACAACTATTATATTTCAGTGTGTAAAGATCAACTCAACATCAGAGTTACTGCAGGACAGAGGTCAGACATGCAGAAGATACTGAACATCAAAGAACATGTGCAGGACCTGGAGGATTTCTCTGAAGATCAGTTTACAAGTTAAACGGCGCATAAACAAAAAAACTATAATTGATTGTCCAGGTACATCAAACAGTATTATAAGAATAAGTAACTTTTGAACGGTGTGATTTTTATATATTCTGCTTTTATTCTGTTTTGTGGAATATATGTGATATAATTTGTTCAGGGAAGTACTAAAATAAAAACAAATGTTTAAAATTACACTTATTTGAATAAATTAAATTTAAAAAGTTTTTAGGATTTTGCAAGGTGTATGTAAACTTTCAACCACTGTGTATATTCCATATGATATCATAAAAGAAATGATGACAATGAAAACCACACACTCTTTTATTTATTCTTATTTTTTAATATCAGAATCAGAAAGAGCTTTATTGCCGAGTATGTTTGTTTGCACATACAAGGAATTTGTTTTGGTGACAGGAGCATCCAGTACACAGAAACAGCAACAACAGTACACAGAGACCATAACACAATAGAATACAGTACACAGATGATTTATATAAGGGCCTATGGGTATAAAAATAAGAAATACAATATAATAAACATAAGATTTAGACGTAGAGAGTAAAGCTATGTTTATATGTAAATATGTACAAGTAAAAACTAAGAATCGACTATTGTAATACAAGGTATGTGCTATGTACAGCAGAATTAAATATAATTTACATAAAAAGTTGTATAAAAATAGATAGTGTATTATCTGCATGATGTAATTATTATTGCACTTAAGTATTATTACACAGAGTTATGAATTGCACGGTGGGTATAAAACATTGAACTGTTCAAGAGGTAGATGGCGTGAGGGAAGAAGCTATTTTTGTGTCTTGTTGTTTTGGTCCTCAGATCTCTGTAGCGCCGACCATACGGCAGCATTGTGAAGAGATGATGGCTTGGATGTGAGAGGTCCAATGATCTTCTCAGCACTCAGAACCATCCTCTGTAGTCTTCTGATGTCTTACAGTGATGGATGTGCAGAGGACAGACTATGACTGCTGAGTAAAACTGTTTTAACAGAGTTTGTGGTAGGTTGAACTTCTTCAGCAGATGTAAGAAGTACATCCCCTGCTGCGCTTTTTTAGCAATAGAGCCAATGTGATTGTCCTACTTCAGGTCCTGAGAGATGGTGGTGCCCAGGAACTTAAATGACACCACTGCTGCCACAGTGCTGTGTTCATGATGCAAGAAGCTGGAAGTTTTTAAAAAAATGCCTGGAAGGGTTATCCTTTAAGGGCTGTTCATCTCTGCTTGAGTCAGTAAATGTCTCTTTAATGTCGTTTGGTATTCTAACCAGGCCTTAAATTGCTCCTTTATCCACATATGTGCATTTTGGACATAATGATTACATTGAAGCATGAAAAACATAGTTTAAACCCTTTTCAACAAATACATTTTATTTGATAAATATCTTCTTTATAATTCTGTATTAAAACGTATACAAGACAAAAGTGATAGGCTGTAATATGTGTGTGCAGTGACCATTAAGTTGTATATAAAAACGTAAACATATACACCATACAACACAGGATAAAATGTAAATATATGTATGGCACAAAAGAAGCAATTTAATAACAGCGATATATAATTAGTGATTTGAATTTATTTATTGACCTCAAATTGTCAGCAGTTCAACCAAAACAGAAAGATTAGTATGTCACGTTTATGATAGTCAAAATAAGAGTCAAAATATTACACGCTCAAAAATGACCTGTTGACACGACAAAAACGTTCATTTAAACGAAACACGGCCAAAAAGATCGCGTTATAGCGATACAAACGATCGTGTCTTCAAATAACACGCCCAAAAACTTCGTGTTAAGACGAAAGAAACGTTCGCGTTTACACGGAACAAAAAGTCACGTTCAAAATTGTCACGTTGAAGCGTCCAAATTTCACGCTTTTCACGTTATACATATTGTCCCCGTTCGCGTTCCATAATAACGTTACTGTGAAATTACCGCATCAAACGTGACGTCCTAACATGGATGCAGCTTTGAAGCCGCCGGGTTGCTTCAGGGAAAATTTATTTTTAAGAAGCTTCCAAATGGAAACATCGACAAGACTAAGGTTGTTTGCACCTTGTGCAATGCGGAATTGGTTTACAAAAAACTTTCTCTCAACAGGTAGTGGTCTAGCTTTAGTTGAAACCAGTAACTTTGTATTGGCACCTAATGTATTATGGCTCCTGTATGACAGATCGCTTGTTGCTCCCTCACTCTTTGTAAGTCGCTTTGGGTAAAAGCGTCTGCTAAATGACTAAATGTAAATGTACTGTAGGAGCTCTTCCAGTCTCAAGTACCACCTAAACGCAAATCATCCCTTAGCTAATGCGGAAGTAAACACAAATACATCTTATTGAACATAATTTATTTTCATCACCAAATATCATAGTAGAACAGCTTTCTCAAGCAGTTTGTGATGCATTTTGGAAACAGGAGATGAGCCCCTGGTCTAATGCGCCACCTGGCTTGAGACACCCGTTCTCAAAGACTTACTTTTAGTCATTATTTGGGTAGCACACATATTCTGAATGCCTTCGGCAGAATTCAAATGAGCCATTTTAATCTAGAAAAAGGTAACCAGAGTAATTTACAAAAAATATATAAACTTTGATTTAGACAGGACTAACAAGAAGGCAAGAGCAATAGCCAAGAACACTTACAGAGCTGGGAAACAAGGAGTAATACAAAACGAACGAGCATAGGACAAGAGACGAGAAAGCATTATATAGGGGAGAACTACACAGGATAATTAATAGGGACCATGTGACAGGGATTAAACACTCAGGGAAAGTTAACGAGGAAACGAGATGGCGGGAAACACAGACAAGACATGAGAAAGCACATGGTCAGAGAACATATAAACAAAGCCATGTCCTTCTCACACAAAACCTTAAGGCTCTGCCATGACTCCGCTGCAAGACCAATAATAAACATGACATGATAGCGGAATCATGACACAACTGGGCTGGTTCTGGGACAGTTTAAAAAAAGTACTGAAACAATTTTATAGACATTTCATTTACATATTTTACAAATATTCCTTATTCCTATGGTCAATTATTGTGTTGTAGGGATATTAAGAGTACATTATGCTGTAGATAAACATAGCCTTAGGATGGAACTAAAATCTGCTCTGACAGTGTGAGGAAAATGTACACGAAATCCAGAAGTGAAAATTACTTCAAAATGTCTAGAATTCCAGTAGTATTTGAAACAACTTCCCCGTTCCCATGCTTTAGTGAGAAAGTTGCAGCATTATAAAGTACAGTCATAAAGATTGACCATTTATTGCTGTCGATTGTCTTTTAATAAGATCATTTAGGTTTGATTACAACCTTAAAACAGCGACTTTAAGCTTAACATTCTGGCTAACTCATCAATGCAGAAAAATTAGTCAACACTTGATTGAAATAAGATTCTGAATACATAAGCATATGGTGTGGATACTCATGTTGGTCTCAATACATCATATTTCAGATCAAAAGCTCAAAGAAAAACATGAGGTCATGACACAGATTCCAAACAGATTTTGCAATAGTGGAGTGTAAAATATTACACTGCTGCATTACTCAAGATTGTATTTTGTGCCATTTTTTTGTGCTTTATGGTGTTGTTTGTCTGCACCTTTCTGTATGGATCAAAAGGCTTTTTTTGCTTTTGTGGTATAAACTCAGGTTTGAGTCATTTGGTGTGAGCACAGATGACTGGTATTACCTTAAACTCAGGTTCATTTCAGGTTAAAACTATTCAACAATGCTTCATTCAGCTCAAGCTCAACCTCACCTTGATGTGTTAAAACTAAACGACTAATATGAATTAAACAAAACAAGAGTGTAGGAAAAGGTTCATATTTAATTCAAAGTGGACTCGGCCACAGTTTGGACGATGAGTCGATAATCTGTATTTTGTTAATCCTCAGTAAATCTGAGAACAAAGAAACTCTGCTATTTCGAGACTTTTAATTTGTATTACTGTACTTTTTTCACCTTGTAGGTGCGTCATTTGGACCTAAACCACGGCATACTTATTAAACTTTATGTATTGAGTTTTTGTGATCGTGTATGATGTATATATTCGAACACCAAAAAGAAACAAAACCTTCAACCCATTCTTCATAGTACAGGATTTAAAACACCAACTCCTATCCATTACTTTATAGGTCTTCATCGTGACAATAAAGAAAGATGCATGAGAAATTAAAAAAAGCTTTTCATTGTTAGTTTGATATGCCTAATGCAAATAAGGTAATGCATTAATACAGAACATTAGTGTAAAATTTACAGGAATTGTGACGCTCTTCTTTTGATCATGTTGGACGGATTGCAGTTTTCTCTTGGTCTGTAGTGCCATCTAGTGGTTTAGATGTGTTAAGCATCCGTTCACTTTGGAATTCATGAGTATATACATTTTACAGAATGTCCATGTTTAAGTACACATGTGCGTTTTAAAATACACAAAAATATAACGCGTAATGTGCTGTTTAAAAGCTGAATAACAAGCATTTCTATTGAACATTGATTCAATTTTGAGTCAGATTTGGAGAAGTGGAGCAGATTCAATTTTACTACATTTTGAATGCAATGACAGGATCTCTATTTGTGAACCTGGATCACAAAACCAGTCTTAAGTATCACAAGAACATTTTTAGTTAAAGTCAAATATACATTGTACGGGTCAAAATGATCGATTTATCTTTTATGCCCCAAATTATTAGGATATTACATAAAGATCTTGTTCCATTAAGATATTGTGTAAATTTCCTACCTTAAATATATAAAAACTTTTTTTTGTGAGTGGATGGCCTGCCACAGTCCCTCTGAATAACAACTTCAAAGTCAATTTTCTCAATATTTAGATTTTTTAAACTCTCAGATTCCAAATATTTATCTCAGCCAGATATTGTCCTATTCTAACAACTCATACATCAATAGAAATCTTATTTATTCAGCTTTCAGATTATGTAAAAATCTCAATTTCGAAGACAATTGACCCATAAAACCGGTTTTGTTTTTATCATAAATTTTTTATTGTTGTTTACTTTTTGCACCCAATTAAAAAACGTTCCGTCAACCTCTTATGGCTAATAAGAAACAACAACAGTTTTACACACAAGCCTAGTAAGAAAACGCTTTTTTTCATTTATTTTGTTTTAAATTTTTCTATATAAACTGTATAAAATATATTTATTTTGCCCTTATATTTACAGCTCAACACATGGATTTGAATGAATCTAATAAATGAATGTTTTTGAGCGCAATGATCATGTAAATGTCATGATAACGCTATAGGGGGCTGTCGGGTTCACGCGTCATCCATCTTTCCCAAATTTGGAATGAAGAAACCGGGATTTCTGGAGAAATCCAACTACATGCAGTACCCTTTGCTTCCGTGGGTCGGAGTGTCCTGCAGTCTTCTTCAGAAATTTGGGAGCTGCACGCGATGGACGAATGCTGACAAAGTCGTTTGTTTGTTTTTTTACGATTTATTTTCTTTTATGTACAGATAAAGCGATTTAACAGCAGTGTCTCAGAAAATCATCGCTTTACGATCAAACGAACAGCTTCCCTTCCAGAGGTAAGTACACGTTTGTTTATAGCAACAGTGTTACCGCTTTAATAACAATGTTACTAAGTAGTAGGCAACGGATTGCGTACTAGGAAGAATGGTTTGAAGGTTTTGTTTATGGTGTTCAAAATTAACGTTTGAATTGTTTATATACATCATACACTATCACAAAAACTCAATACTTATAAGTTTAAAAAGTGTGTTGCGGTTTAGGTACAAATGACGCACCGGCAAGATGAAAAAAGTCTACAGTAATACAAATTAAAAGTCTCGAATTAGCAGAGTTCCTTTGTTCTCAGATTTACTGAGGATTAACAAAATACAGATTATCGACACGTCATCCAAGCGGTGGCCGAGTCCACTTTGAGTTAAATATGAACCTTTTCACTCATGTTTTGTTTTATTCGTATTCAAATCACATCTGCACATGAAAGTTTTATGCACTATATATGTACCCTTTACCCACAGAGCCATCTGAATGTCTGAACTACAGATATTACAATTTTTTCCCGTTCTGGGTTTCGGTGTCTTACAAAACTTCAAGTTGTGATTCATTTCACACTCTGTTTCTTCTGCAGAAAGACCACCATGAGCGTGCTCCCCCCTGTGAGAAAAGACCGCATCATCGGCCAGCTTCCTAAAGTACGTGCTTTACATATAATGCATTCATACGTTAATGATCCATAGTTCTCCACTGGACCATTTCCTCTCAGTTTAATGCTCACGTTGACTCCTCCCTGAGGTCATGAATTTAGATGTTCACTCCTGTTACAGTGTTTCAACAAAAGTGCCGCTTTGCACACAGAAAATGAATTCCACAGCAAGGTTAAGACAGCTTGTCAACAACAGAGGACAGGAACAGTGGGGTGAGATAAATAATCATTTCATATTAACACTAATGCATTTGTCAGGGCACTTTAACAGAAAGTGACCATAAGTGACCTTAATGTGGGATGTGCTTCATTGCTTTATCTGTCGCTCCTTCACTTGTTTGACCAGCAGGTTTAAAATCTCCAAAGTCATCGTAGTTGGTGATCTGGCTGTCGGGAAAACCTGTTTGATTAATAGGTGAGCAAATTTGCTGAGTTAAATACTTACAGATTAATGTTTAATATTTTGGAAAAAAAACTTTTGAGGAAAAGCACACACTTATTTCATGCTCATCTTCAACTTAGGTTTTGCAAAGACGCATTTGACAAGAACTACAAGGCTACCATCGGTGTGGACTTTGAGATGGAAAGGTTTGAAGTTCTTGGGGTTCCTTTCAGTCTACAGTTGTGAGTATGACCCACACTTTATTTTACGTCTCTTAGCACACTAGTGATTTCCATAGTTATTTTTAAATAATGTTTGTTTTCATTCTTCAGGTGGGACACTGCAGGTCAGGAAAGGTTTAAATGCATCGCTTCTACATACTACAGAGGAGCTCAGGGTAACAAATAATATTGACTAAAATATAAAATAACCTGATATTAAATAGTATTTTAACAAAGCTTTAATAAAAATAACATGACAACTTTCCATTCCATTCCATTTTCTACCGCTTATCCGAACTACCTCGGGTCACGGGAACATGACCACTTAATCTAGTTAATAAAAAAATTAGTTACAAAAAAAGCAAATTAAATATTTGTGCCTTCACTTTTGATGAAGCCCATATATTTTGTCGCTTTGTGTTTACAGCTGTAATCATTGTGTTTGATTTGACTGATGTTGCTTCACTGGATCACACAAGGTAAGTGACATCATCGCTTCCATCATCCTCTGGATTAAGAATTATATGGTAGTCTGTGGTTAAAACACCATTCTGTCCTGCAGGCAATGGTTAGAGGATGCAATGAAAGAGAACGACCCTACCAGTGTATTACTTTTCCTGGTTGGCACGAAGAAAGATCTGAGCGTGAGTGGCATTGTTATTGTCAATAAAAAAAATATTTTAAAAATATTGATAAAAATATATCTGTCTCTCCTCAGTCTCCTGCACAGTATTCTCTAATTGAGCAGGATGCCATCAAACTGGCGGATGAGATGAAAGCAGAGTACTGGGCTCTATCTGCTTTAACTGGTGAGTACTTTATAAAATAAGGGACGGGTGATCTTTATACTGTATTATTTATTGCAGTGGTTCTCAAACTGGGGGGCCCCTAGATGGATCCAGGGAAGATGGATCCAAGGGGTCCACAGATTTTGTGGTATTTTGTGAATTATCTGAATTTATCATTCAATTCAATTAATTTATATAGCGCTTTTTAGAATGTGAATTGTTCCAAAGCAGCTTTACAGGAGCAAATAAGAAAAACAGAAAAACACAGAAAGGTAGTACATAGCACAGTGCATAGTGTTTATAGACCAAGCAAGATCATTTGAATAAATAATATCTAATAAATAAATGGATAGATGCAGTCTCCCGGTGAGCAAGCAAACACTGCCCTACTGTGGCAAGGAACATAAACTAAAATGATGAATAAATGGAGAAAAAAATAACTAGGGAAGAAACCAGGCTCAGCCGGGAGGGCCAGATCTCCTCTGATGTGTCATAGCTGCACTCAGTGACCCCGACCAAAAGCCACCAAGCAAATGTCCATGAAGAACTGGTAGAACCCACCCCCCGTGACCCAGGAAGCCCCAGCTGCCGAAACCGTGCAGGTCCAACCCGGTCCCACTCTGCGATCGTCACCAGACAACAGAGGAACAACCAGGGAAAAATAGTAATTGCATAATGCAGCTTTCTTCCTCTGTTGTCCGACATCGACCACAAAGCAAGACCAAACCAGACCCACACAGCCACAACAAATAAAAACCACAACCAACAAGCCCCCACGCCTCACAAACACCCACCAAGTAACCTCCAATCAAAGTCACAACTTCAAACTGCTGTCATGTGACGTTAGTTTAGCACTAAATACCAAGTATTGTTAATTTTGCATTACTGTGACACGTAGTCCGCCTTTGATCTTGGTTGGGGAAGAAATTGTCTGAGCTGGGTTGGTCAGATAGTCGGTTTTCTCTTGGGTGGTGATGGAATTGCCAGAGATGGAGCTGGGATGCTCACTCAGCCCGCAGGCCCTCGCAAGAGAATGCCACAAGATTTTCAGATGTAGCTGGTCTAAACTCTCGTTGGGGGTGGGTACATGAAGTTCATCTGGGCCTGGCGGAATCTCTCCCTACACTGTAAAAAGTAATACCTTATATCTACTCAATAAAATTATGGCAACAGATTACAAGCAGTTTTTTTTAAATTAAAGACAACTTATTAGAAATGAATAGATTTCAATCAATTTTATTGCTTAAAAGATACACAATATCATTGAGTAAATGCAAATAGTGACAATTTTTTTACTTTAGGTTATAAGGTCTATTTCATTTAAAATGAATAACAAATAATCAAAAAGAATAATTAAAATTTAAATATTATTCAGAGAAGGTAGAATTTACCTAAAAAAGATCAGACACAAAATGTTCTGAGATGAGTTTATCTTGGTCAAAACACAGAGACATTAGAGGAAAGACATGTAACTCCGTAAATAAGAATAATAACAAATTAATTCCTTCCCTTCTAACACTGTGACCTAACAAGATGATGCAAGAAGCCACGACGATTTAACAAGTAATGCAGCTTTTAACAGCACAGAAAACATATACCCAGCGAACAAAAGTTTGTTATAAGAACTTTCCTTATAGGTGTTTCATGCTTTTGAAAACGTTTTAAAATCATTCGGTATCCAGTTTGTTTAATGTTTTGGCAATTTTTGTTATGGAAATCAGTCTTTAATCTAGATTTAAAATGGGAGAGTGTATCTGACCCTCGAGTAGTATCAGGAAGGCTATTCCAGAGTTTAGGTGCTACGAATGAGAAAGCTTGACTCCCTTTGGTGGATTTAGTTATTCTAGGTGTTATCAAACGTTTTTGAGATCTTAGAGAGCGTGATGGGTTGTAATGTGATAGAAGCTCTGTTATGTTGGTAGGGTCTAAAGCGTTTAAAGGGGTCAAATGACACGGCTAAAACAAATATTATTGTTTGTTTAGATGTAATGTGACGTGTATACACAATTTAAGGTTAAAAGACACTGTATTTTGCATATACCTTGCATGTTTGTATCTCCTCGTTTCCCCGGCATTCTGAAACGCGCAGATTTTTTTCAAAGCTCATAGCTCTGAAAGGCGAGGTGTGGTATGATTGGCCAGTAAACCAGTGCATAGTGATTGGTCGAATACTGCAAGCGTGTAACGCAAATGTAACGCATCTTACCATATTCGGAACATCAGGTTCCAAAGCAGTAAGCCCTTTTCACAATCACTTAACTTAACTTCCGCCTTTTCGCAAAGCAGTGATTCATTACATCCGTCTTCCAACAAACAAGGAGAAGAGAAAGAACTTCTTCCCGTCGCGCTGGAATTTAAATAACTGACATAACACGTATTCAAGTACTTATCCTAGCACCTTCGCTAACACACAAAAAAAACTTACCTTCTTAATAAACAGGTGCTGTTCAACTATTTTTTTTTTCTTTATGTTTTGATCGTTTTGTAATCGAAACATTTTCTGCAAGATGATGTGCATCATCTAGCCGTATTTGTGGCAGCTGTGCAAGGGACTTGGTGAAGTCCATCCTGAGGCGTTGCCGGAAGTAATGCTACACTGCTTCGCGGCAGAACGGAAGATGATGCAGGAAAACCACTAAGTAGAGCATTACAATAGTCAAGTCTTAAGGTTACAATGCATGAATAAACTTTTCTGCGTCAGCAACACATAAAAATATTTCCCTTATTTGTCAACATTTCTTAAGTGGAAGAAGGTGTTTTTTGTGACATTTGAGATGTGATTTTTAAATGACAGGTTTCTGTCTAATATAATGCCTAGGTCTTCAACTGTATTTGTCTAACTTGTGTTAGATATGACGATAAATGGACAAATTGATATCTGTCTGATAGGTAAGATCTGAACCATTGAAGTGCCTATCTTTGAATACCGGTAAAATTGTGTAAACAATCTAAAAGTATTTTATGGTCTTAGTATCAAACACAGCTCTAAGGTCAAGCCGGACTATGTTACCTTTATCAGAAGCTATAAGCAGGTCGCGTGTAATTTTAACGAGTGCAGTTTCAGTGCTATGATGCGGTCTAAAGGCTGACTGAAATTTTTCGTGTATGTCATTATTTTTTAAGAATCATATATATTATGCAATCAAACATCAGTAAAATAACCAACCAAAATAATTTATGTTCAAGCGTTGTATAACTGAATACATTTTTGCTTTAATTAAAATTGGGTTTAAGATTAAAAGTCTTTATTAGAGGGGGGCCACAAAGGGGTCCTTACAACAAAAAGTTTGAGAACCACTGCTTTTTTTAACAATATTGTAATTATATTACTGTACATATAAGTGTCTGTTGCTTATTTGCAATGCTCCTTTTTTTGTGTACATTGTGGTTTTGAAGTCTCATATAAGAATGTGAGTATTTAAAAATACAATTACTTTTACATTATTGTTTTTTGTAACTGTAGGTGAGAATGTCAGAGAGTTTTTCTTCCGAGTTGCATCTTTAACATTTGAGGCAAATGTAATGGCAGAACTGGAGAAAAGCGGATCCAGACGTATTGGGGAAGTTGTTAGTAAGTAATGATTCACAACACTGGAATGTAAAATGATGGATATGATATTATTGGCTAGTTGTATTTATTATTAACCATTCCTGAGTGATGTGGTTACATTTAGTTTCATTAACCAAGAGGCTTATTACATTTTGATGAACATTTTTTGTCCACAACATGCTGAGGGGAATCATACTTATTATAAGTTTGTTTCAAAATGAAATCAAAAATCCTGTTTTTATTATATTATCATGTTTTTATTGTGTTAGTTAGCTCTATTTCTTTTAGTTATTATGGCTTAGAATAAAAAAAACTGCAGTTTGATTGATATTAAATGGACTGCACAATAAAAAAACATGTGTTTTGAAAAAAAAATGTTTGGAACCAAACTCTTCATATATTTGATCAATGTTCATTCATAGTCAATCTATACATTTCTTTCTCCACAGAAATCAACAGTAACCTTAACAACTTACATGCAGCTTCCAAGAAGAAACAACCCAACTGTTGTCAGTAAAGTCTGATCATGTGGAAACACAAAAAGATTGTACGGACGTATTACGGTACCAAGTGCAAGTGTACCATACACGTAGGTACACAAGGAGAAATGGGACTAACGCATTTCATCTAAAGGAATGTACAGCGAGAGCAGCGTGGTTTATTATTATTAGTGTGGAGCCGATTTTCTGCCTCATTTCACAAGATGACTGGGCACAATCTTTGCATTTACTCTAAATGTATTTTTTATCATTGATTATTATACTGTTATTTACAAATTCAGTTATATTTACATTTCTAATAATTAGTTTACAGTCAGCAGCGATTTTAAAAGGTACACATGAGGAATATGCATGATTTGCACAAAAGCAATGGACAACCATCATATTTTTATATAAAAAAGGGTAAATCAACTTTTCTCATCATACTATATATGTTGGTCGGACACCCTCTCACCGGGACCGTCTAGAAGAATATTATATGTGATGTAAAGTTTAAGTATTAGAGTGTTACACAGCTGTATGAATTGTGTCCTTTGCTTAAAACATTTTTCTAAATAAAATTGTTTTCCTTTTTTTCTTCCATTTCTTTTAAACAAAACCTCCCATTTCCAAGTTGAATTTTGAAAGTCCTCATAGTGACCTCTAGTGGTAGTTTGTGAAAATTTGGCTTAACTTTCAGACAATCTCACTTAAAATACCCATTTAAGTTTACAAAACAAAATCAAACGTTTAAATCCATATTGTAATGTACAAAAACTTCACAGCCCCTTTCTGGATTTGCAGATTTTTTTATTAGCTGACTTCATATTCTTTATGTTCCTCCTTTCCTGATTTCCAAATGTTCAGTTGAAGTTCTTAAAAAATTCCAGGTGTTGATTGTCTATCTGAGCTTGAAGTTCATTTGGAACGCAGTGAGAGTACTTATAGTTTTCCTTTAGCCACTTCCCGCCCTCACTGTTCTCAATGGCCACAGCGGCAATGCCTATAAGGAAAAAATACTTTTTTTAAACAGTCCATTGAGAACACTGATTGTTTCCAATAGCTTTTTGCTGAATAAGTAGAACATGTCCTCAAAGAATCCACATTTCCAAATCTTTTGTCTTGTAATTTGCATGCATAGACTTGGGTCAACAACCTTACAGTAAAAAGAATGTTAATACATTTTGATGGCAGGTGCAAAAAAGGATGATCAAAAACCCTATAAATATGACCTGTCCTTGTTTTTATTTTGCTTGGTGTTTGATGCTTACCTACAACAGTAGCTCCTTGATTTTCCACCAGTTTGAGGGCTGCCTTCATAGTTCCTCCAGTCTCAATCCACTGGTCTACTATAAGAACCCGGTGACCTGTAAAACATCACAACATACCATTCCATTATACTTTTTTCATTACTGTACCAAAGGTTGCATAAGAACTAAAACATACTTTTTCTTTACATAGTTAAATATAAATATAAAATGTCAGATCAACAAAAACAGTTGTTTAGGTGCACAAGCAGCACAGCGTTTACAAACATCAGTACCTGGTTTTAACACATCAACACGCACTTCCATGACCTTCCCACGTCCGGAGTAATCAGTGTATTCTTGAGTGTGAGTTTGAACACACAAGTGTCCTGCTTTTCGGATGGCCAGAAATCCCTTTCCTAATGATGTGGCCACAGCTGACCCTAAACATGTGCAAAAGCTAGTCAAAATACATACAATGTACTTTGATCTAATTGTCAAGCATCAAATACGCAAAGGGACTCTAAGCAAAGCAAGAGTAGAAACTAAATATGCTCTGCAGAACATGGAGCCTTCCTATTAAATAAAATAAAAAACATTTTGAATGGACAAAAATATGTATATATATTTTAAAAATTTCAATGGTTTTTATACCATCCTTTCAAAGCCCTACAGCATATGTTGCTCTATTTTTAGCTTCTTTGCCCAGGAGTTATATTTACCTTTCCAGCCACACGTGAACTGAGCTAAAAATATTGCCTCTTAGTCTTTTCTCACTCTTTCCTGTACAGCACTAACTACAAAATAAAAGCATTATACCCAGAATGAAGCCCATGGCATCTATTCCAGCCACCAGATCAATCGTCTCATTCTTGAAGGGTTTGAGAAGGTCTTTCACACAATCTGACAGTGCCTGGATCAGTCAAAAAGTGTTAAATTGGCTAAATCCAAATCTAAAAATAACTCATTCTATCGTTCAGACTTCATGATGTATGACTGCAATGCTAGATTATTCAATAATCTGCTGTGACGTAGCACATGGTCATCGTAATAAGAAGTCAAAGGTTTTCAACATGCACTACAGTACCTGTGCATTACAGTAGAGTCTTGATGGGTCGAGCCAGGCAAACTTTTGTCCTTTTGTGTTCGGTGCCATAAGTGACAAGTACCAGCCATTTCTTCTCTTTTGGGGAACAACTATCGTATCCATTTATGAAAGGCAACTCAGTAACCACATATATGGTGTCAAATCGAGCAAGTCCAAAGGGGGCGTGTCAGTGTTTCTCTCTCTCAGAGTAATCGCTTAAACATTAGCTGCAAGTCTGTCGGATCGAGAAACCGTTTGTGCTTACTTTTGGGTGAAGTATCCCTTCATATAGCCTGAAGGTTAGATCGTAAACCAGAGACAAAACTGTAAACGTAGTTAAGAAAGAAAGAAAGAAAGAAAGAAAGAAAAGAAAATATCAGCTATTTGACATTTTATTTTAGGATTACTAAATAAATAAGCATTATGCCATATATTGTGCATTGTGCAGTGCTCGAATTAAAGGAGGGCTCGAGGAATCCGGGAGACCCCATAAGGCATTAGGGATCCCCTATAAGAGTTAAAAAAGACTTAGGGGGGTCCCTTGGATATTTTTATTCGAGTAAGAAATGATAATGATAAATGTGATTAAATTCATGCTACGGATATTGTACATTTTGTGAATTAATTATTTACAATAATTAATTGTATTTGAAACGCCCATCCCAAGGACGACTGCTCTTTTCTGTAGGCCTGTTTTTAATAAGTATGATATTGTTCTGAAAATATATTCTGAAACATAGTGTGCATTTTATATAAATTGTATATTGCGAGACTGACCCCCACCAAAAAAAGGTCTTATGGGGGGACCCCATTGGTTCAACTCGAGCACTGTGTGCAAGGAAGGCAAAAAACTTGTTTCGCCAGGAGAGGAGATTTTGTCAATAAAATTGTTTATGCTTTTGGACAACATTAACGATACAGTCTATGAAGTTGATACTTTAAGCCCTTTTATATCGTTCCATTGTGGCAAACAAAGACCTACGCCAACTGTATAATTACAAGTCAATAAGTCAATTATATAAATTACATAATGTGTTGGGCAAAATATCAATTCTGTAGGTATGTGGAACAAGCGGGGATTAAAATCCCTGCAAAAGTTTTAAATGAGCATTGAATTAATAAAACATTCAGCGGATTTTCCAACAATGTCGCATGTTGTCTCTGGTGATTTACATCATTTGTTTCCACTCCCACCAATCCGATTTCTTTGCTATGCCCATGCGGGCCGCCCTCAATGGGTGCTGTTTGAAAGCCGACCGTAAATATTTTGCATTTGGACCTGCAAAGTCCCTAGTTCCCATTTAGCCTATTTAGTTATTTTCCTAATTTGTGAGTGCAATTTTTACCACTAAAAATACAAATTCTGGACCAATATTTACAATATATAATTGTATATAATTATTTATATCTTTCTTTTTTAATTTAATTCGTTTTTTTGACAAACCCCCCCAGTAGGTTATAAACACATTTGCTTTATCGCGTGCCTGCACGTTTTAGTTAATGCAAATATATTTACATATAGATAAAACGTGCAGTCTCTCCTCAATTGCCTATTTAAATCGTGGTGCCGCCTAAACTACAACTAAAGTCTCCTTTTAAATATCCTGAATTTAAAATGCATGTAAACAGGAAAAGATGGAGACACTGACTTATGTGCAGAACAAAAGTAACTGCAAAGTGATCTTCATTCGTCTGCAGTGAAAAAGCCCTCTGTTTCAAATTAGGTCACTACCCATTCCCTTTGTGAAATTAGAATGCCCAATCTCGTTGGGTCGTAAGAATCACCCCATCTCTTGTTACTATGGAAAGCGCGACAGGAACCTCCTCCTTGCTGCGTCACCAAAGTAAATCTCTAGGTGTGGGAAGGGATGGGGGTTACTTGCGGTCAATACGCAGATATTCATTACACCCTTAATCCAGAACTAATGCACGAGCACGGAACAAAAAAAGTTTGATAAATATACAAATCATATATTTCTTTGTATTTAAAATATATTTTGCTGGAGGTCCGATTCTGTAGATATATTCATTTGCTCCTTTCTTTCTTTGTTTTCTATAAATAGGCCAACATGTCGGTGATGCGTATGTCCTTTGTATTTTCCTTTGTACAGTAGGCCTAATGTCATGCTTTCCGTTGACTTAAAATGTAAAACTGTGGTGACCTTAAAACGCATTCAATTCCTATTTTTCAAGTGAAGTTAACTTTTGGTTTGTTTCCTGCAACATTTACCTCTTGCAAATAAGAAAAAGATAAATTTGCCTTTTGCAAATTTGGCTGCGTCGGGAGCGCATGAAAGATTCACATGTAAAGGCGCCATTGGAAATCACTGCACATTGTTCATGTGTCACGAGACGACAGGAGGAGAGAACAGATGTACACGGGTTATTCCAGTTCAGTCGTGAAGGAAAGGGTTAAATAAGTAACAAACCCCTCCCATTATTGACCGGCAACATATTAATACCAACAGCAGACTTTGAAGTCGCTGGTCGTTGCGGAGGAGAGGCTGCGGTGCTGTCTGAGACTTCGTGGTGCTGAAAGTGCCGCCCGCCGCGATGTGGTCCGTGTTTTTCGTCTTGCTGTCCTACCTCGACAGAAACTTTGTCAAAGGTGAATTCTTAAGCTCCCTGGACGCAGAAAAAGAGAGCAAAGAGTTGTTTTACATGCTCAACAACACTCTCTGCGCCAGAACTTCAGTCGCAGGACAGTATCATCTCCATCAGGTCACCGACGGGGTCGAAGAGGTTCGCTCAGTGCATGACTCTCAAGGCCGTCTGGTCGATTGCTCTGTCATCCGAAACGAAATGCAAGTCAAATCCTTTATGCACGTTTGCAGAATTGGTTTGAGAGACCAGAAAACGAACTCCGATTTGGAGCGCAGTTTGACCGGGGTGTCGGAGGCAAAGGCGGGTTGTAATAAGTTGAAATCTAGAAACGTGATCGTGACAACGAAACAATCAAAAGAGGCGAACTCGGAGGCTGCAGACGATAACAAGACGCTCCGTCGGTCCAAGCGAGGTTTCACTTATCCCGGGACACTTTGGTGCGGTGCAGGAAATATTGCTGCACATTATGATCAGTTGGGTAAGTGGACTTTAATACACATGCTTGAGAATAGGTTGTTGTCATTTTTAACTTAACGTTTAATAAAGAACATAAATGTGATAATTCTGTAACTGTGCGTTTGATTTCCCTGCAGGTGAATTCGCAGAAACGGACAAGTGCTGCCGCGTTCACGATCACTGTCCCTATGTCATTCATGCATTCTCCTCCAACTACGGATACACCAATTTTAAATGGCATTCCCTCAGCCACTGCGACTGCGACAGCGCGTAAGTTTAATATAGGTTATGTGATCCAGATATGCAAGTGTGATGCTGACAGACTTGCTACGTTTCATATATATTTTAATTTTTTCTCAATCTTGTGCAATTGCTATAACCTACATGTTGTGTTATTAAGTGTTGTCATAAGGAAAATCCATATGTCGCACTGACTGCAAGGGGAATCAAAGGATGAAAGTTTGTGAAATTGAGAAAATCATGAAATGTAAACAGCTAATGTCGCTAAAATATAGGTTTGATTATTTAAAAAAATCTAAAACAAAGGTTAGATATTAAACTCTAAGAGGTATTTATAATTGACCACTAGACTGGACAATCAGTTAGTAAGATGCAGACATGATACACTTGCAATTTATTGAAGAATCAAAATCAGTTCTTACAAAAAACTGTTCTCAAAAATCTAACAATGCATTTATTATTCAATTGCCATAAAAATATGAAATATCTTAATTTTAGTGTTCCTGTAGTTCAGTTGTTAGAGCATTGCATTGCATGAAGTTCCTGTAAAGTGCATAAATTCAATGTGAATTTATTTATGGCCACTTATGTATCCTACAGGTTAAAAGAATGCCTGAGACTTGTCAATGATACGTCATCCCGAGTGGTTGGACAAGCCTTCTTCAATGTGATCGAAGTGCCGTGCTTTGAGTTCTCATATGAAGAACAGTGTGTGGAGCGTCACTGGTATGGAATGTAAGTATCAACTCTGCATTAATTTGGTAATCTAGCAATGAGTGTGAAAGTGGCTGAACAAATCTCATTTTTTCTCTTCTTTCTATCAAAGGTGTAAAAGGTATGACCAAGTTCCCGTCGCAGCGATCAGAGAATCTATCCCTTATGACTTTGGGGGCATTGATGTCATTGACGTTTTGACTATAGCGCCTCCTAAGACCAAGGGGTCGGACGAAGAAAAGCAGGATGAGAAAAAGGGCGAAGAGAGCACGACACAATCTACGTTGTCCGAATCGAAGACCACCGCCCCCGAAGAGCCCTCGCTAACAAATGTGGTGACGGCCGCAGAGGATTTCATTAAAGTGCTTGCCACGGTCTCCACTTCGCAAAGCTCATCCACAGAGGTGGGAAAAGGAGAAACGCAGTCGGAGAGGAAAAAGAAGAAAAATTCAGACAAGAAGAAGAAAGAGAACAAAAAGAGAAGAGGAAAGGGGAAAGGCAGAAAGAAAAACCGAAAACCCGAAGCTGTGTTGAAGGTTGATGAAGGGACGTCAAGTCCGCCCTCCACCAGTCAAACAGAGGAGGTCATGGGTAAGAACATATTCGTAGAGGGTCATGCAAAAATAGAGATATTACGAACAAAAGTTGACAATTTCATGAACAGCGAACTCGATACTGTGGGTAACGGTCCGCTTTCTAATAAGATGATGAGAGACGATCCTCCACGGACAGTCAATGAAAGTCAGGAGGTTGTGTCTACTTCAGCAAGTACAAAGAAAGAAGAGATACTAGAACGAGCAAATAACACAGAATCCATCGCAACAACTACACGTGATACGCCCATTATCCCAAAACTAAGACACAGAAGTCAAAAGAAAAAAACGAGAAAAACCATTGCAGACCCAAAGGCGAGTCCACTCGCAGGTCTTAGCCTGCCAACGTCAATGACAGAGAGTCCCATTATGGCAGTAAGAAAAGAGATGCCACAGAGTACAGAGCACAACGAAGAAAGGAGACCTGTAGTCGGAACATTCGCTACACAAAATACACCCATTGTGAGAACCAAGAGGCCAAATTCAAGGCAGAGAGAAGGAAGACAGAAAATGAAGAAAATCCTCGCTCCCTCTACAGAACCCTCTGCAGATATCACCTCAGGAGATTCCCAACCGCTCCCAGGTTCAGACACTAGGGGGGTAACAGTCGAGGAAGCTCGGGTGCTTGAGAGATTAGGTTTAGACCGGCTTGAAAATTTCGAGAGTTTAGTGACATCATCAAGCGCACATGTTGGTAATACAAAGAACAAACTGCAAAGTTTACAGGGCGCTACGGTAAGAAGGACATTTGAAGAGGAACACTCCAACCCATCCAATGAAAGACGTGTTATCAAAATCTGTTATGAAATCGTTTTGCCCCCTGAAACTGACCAGTCAATGAATCCTGAGTTTACTACAGCCCCGACATTTACTCTCGCTCAGACTAACAATAGATCAACGGTGACTCGCACTCCTAGAACCACAAAGATGAAGAGAACCAGGAAGCGTGGAAATAGAGAAAAAAAAGAGGAAAAGTTAAGACAGAGTGACATTCAATAGCTCTGCTGTGATTTAGGTTGCTACATGATACGAAGGTCTTTTAAATAAGAAGCATGTTTTTAGCTACTCTGTTTTTTTAGATCCGGTAGATTGGCAGCCAGAACAATTTTATGAAGCATATGTTTCTCAACATGATTTCTCAATAAAGTCAATAAAAGCAGTGTCGGTTGTCTCGTAGCATGATTTAGGAAAACATTCCTTTGCACCACAGTGTGAGATTTTGTTTTCATGACACGCTGCGGAGGTGTTTTGTGTACTTACAGGTAACCTGATAAATGATGGTATTTCCCTCCTCTAGGTCACTGTTAAGAAAGCAAGCCGAGTACCTGTGGTGCCTTGAGTATTTTATATGGGCCTTTGGTCCTTGCCAGGGGTCTGAGTGGAATAGGGTCACATTCTTCTCTAGGATAATCTGCTTTAGGTGCCTCACACAATCTCCACAATTAAATACGCATTATACCACTCAAATCTCCCATCAGCTGATCCTCACATGATCTTGGTGGAAATTGAGCCATTTAGAGAAGTTAAACGTAAGCATACTGTAACACTGCTGCGACAACATTTTGTTCTCAATGGGTTTGTCGTATTGTGACGAGAAGCATCCAGTGGGACAAATGTTTTAATTATAATGGGTTCGAACGCGTTATATTATCTTTTATCGAGTCGCGTCCGGTGTTGACACAGTGTAAAAATGAAGGGAAAGCTACACAAAGTCAGGTGATATAAATACACAAATTAAGTTTTAAATAAGAACATTATTACTTTAGTGTTAAACAAAATCAATGTATTTTTTTTTCAAAACCTTTAGTATTTTGTATAAAAAATATATAATGTTTGCCTAAATGCTCTGGGATATATATAAAAACTTTTGATTTAGTAAAATGGACTTCCAAAGATTACCCCTCAAAAATGTTAATATTTAAAATTATTTTATTGTCTTCAATCACACACATACACCAAATTGTAGGATGTATTTTTTATGTGGTACAATATTTATTGGTATAGGTATATAATAATTATTGGTAACGCTTTATTAAGGTTGTAAATGCATAATAGTTACCTTACTGTAACATGTTACCAAATGAATTATATTCAACTCTTTCTTATTAAAGCGTAAGCGTAACAGAATACAAATTATAATATACTTTAGTTGGTTAAACTATTTCCATTATTTAAATGACGGACCACCCAAATTTATTCAAATTATGGTCTGAGCCGAACATCACACCATTTTACATCACACTGAGTTCCTTCTCCTTGACCCCTGCTGTACTCAGCAGATCTAGAATGAGCACATGAAAACAATGTGGAGTCTCACACCACATCTTTGGTTCCCAGACATGCAATAATAATCTAGCATTCAGAGGGTGTAGACATTATGAAATGAAATACATTCCAAAACAGTACAATAGTATCATTTTCAAAGAGCAAAAGACAGTTCGCGATTGATTTCAATGCGTTCCATGCTGTTACTGTCATGGAAATGGGGTTAAGAGGGCGAGTCTCCGTTCCCATGAGAGCGGGTGGCTTTTGCTGAGTAACCACACGCTTGTGTCCACATGCAGAGTAGAGTAGCGAGGGGTCGCCTCAAGACTGCTGTGAAGGCAGAATTAATGAGCTGGAGGTAATATTAGAGGAAGTGGCTAGATAATATCTAAACAACTGTATATCAGAAATAGACTCAATATCTATGAATAATAGGTTGGAGGTAGGGATAAAAAAAGGCTCATTCTTTCTATTGGCACGCTGCAACGGTGAAACAATGGTACTTCATTGAAGAACACATATTTAATCTTCTTCTCTAAACTTTTTAGGTTGCTAGGAAATTTTCCTCAAGCTGCCATTCATGCATGTGAAAACACGGAGCCCCAAGCGGCTTTCAGATTTTATTAATATGATGAATGCAAAAAATGTGTATTCGTCAATTACAAAAAGATTAACTAATCATCCCTGGCTGGACAGTGGACATCCCCAATATTTGGCCAAGATACAGCTAGGCCTATTTGAAAATTTGGAATTTTTTAAGGTACAAAAAATCAAAATACTGAAAAAAAGGGCCTTTAAAAGTTGTCCATCAGAGGCGCTGTAGCAGGCCGTTGCTATAGAAACAGGTTTCATTAGTGAATTATTTTTTCATCTGGATATTCTATAATTAGTAAACTTGCATGCAATAGGAAAAAGCATATCAATACGCCTAAAATGTTTGCCCCATCATGTTTGGAAATTTTAATGCAATTTTACACTTTCAGTGACATCTTGCCAAAGCCCATTATTTTTCAGTCCTGTTAGATAGATTCCTGGCCAGCATTTTAGATATGCTGTGTTTTTAGTGAGTGTTACAAATACATCTGTTCCAGAGGCATCACCTGAAGGTCCCCAATCTACAGGAAAAAAAACAAAATAACTAGCCATCATTCAAATTGTATTTTTTTTCTAATGCACAAATGGCCACAAAACAACAACACAACACGAAACAGAATATTTGATTCCCTTGAAGTTGCTACAGCCTAGAATAAATAATTCAAATGACCTCATAACTAGAGAAAAGCCTAAAAGACGGCAAACATTAAGGTCAATGCAATAATGCATAATATATTCTCCAATGATGGAGGCTCCTACCTGAACATGAGAGGGACAACTCAGAACATACACCAATGCATTAGCTATGTCTTCTGCCTGTAGACACTATAAAAATAACACAGATCATTTGAAAAAGTGGACCTACAGCCATGGAGACATGAGACACTGGACTGGAATTGTCACAATATATGCAGAAATGCTAGATAAAGGCAAATTTGGAATGGCCCCTTTATTTTGTGTATACAAACATTTTATTTATTGGTTATAAAGCCGCAGAAAAAATTGAGAGACCATTTCAGAGACTGATTTTCTGATTTAAAACTAACTATTTATAAGTATATGTTTAGGTAAAATTATCCTTTTTTGTTTAGTTCTGTGAACTGCTAACTACATTTTTCTCAAATTGAAAAGTTTGCATTTATTTGCAGAAAATTAAGACTGAGAAACAGGTGCAAATAACAGAAAAGATGCTCTGTATTTTTTCAGACCTCAAATACTGCAAAGAAAACAAGTTTATATGCAATACAACAGTAATATTCCTACATGTATTTAGGAAAAGTAAAAAGAAAATTATGTAATAACCTTTTCACATTGCTGTTTGATGACTTAATGTCACTCCTGAGGTTTGATTTTGTTAAAATTCTGATTTGAAATGGTCCCTTAATTGTATTTTTACCTTTATACGTCTATAGGCAGCAGCTGCAATTTCTGGCTTGTCACTGTAGAACCGGGTGGTAAACTTTGTCTCCACTAAACCAGGTGATATACTCTGTCAATAAATAAGCATTATTAGTGCCACCATAATATTTGGACATGTTTTAAAATCGATAATTAAATCATAAAATGTGTGTATATGAAATGTATTAACAAGTCTTCATAATCAATAGTTCCTATTAGTTTATTGCCGATGGTTGCTGTGGTAGCACTACATATCATATAATCTCGTACAGTGGCACGTATGTGGCTCTTGTTTTCCCGTAGCTCTTGTCGTAAACCTTCTGTGAGAGCAGTCACAGCATATTTGGTGGCAGTGTAGAAGTGTGCATCAGCGTGGTTCATGACTCTGTGTCCGCACATGCTGAAACACATGTTGAGACACATTATGACGCCTTGGTAAAGGCAGGAATATGACTGCAGGTAAAAATATCACATAAAACTAATCTGTACCTGTTAATGTTAATGATATGGCCGTCATTAACATTTCTTTCTTTCATAGACTGGTAAGCCTCACGGGTGCACACTGACAGTCCGATCACATTCACCTGCAAAATGTCATGTTCGTACACTTTATAACATCGCTGTAACTCACTGTAGATTTATTTACAATGTTGTTTTAAACATATACTTCCGTAGTTATTTTCTTTCATAAAACAAGACCGAATATCTTAGGTCACTTTTCTTGCAATGTAAATGTTTTGTAATTTAAGAAGTTTTCAATAGTTTTACAAGAAAACAAGACAAAAATGTTTACGAAAAATGACATTCAGTGTTGCTTTGCTTATGCCAATGAGACCAGTCTCTTCTTGCTCGTTTTGAAGTGTTTAACTCAAAATGAAAACAGAACTGATAGGAAAGTAGTAAAAATTACTTAAAATAAAATCTGCTGCAAAACTACAGCAAAGTTTTAAAGTGTACATCATACCTTATCTTTGAATGTTGCATGTCAGCAATACACGGCTTTCTGTTTTGTAAGTAACTTACATCCATCATAGTCCTCCAGTAACTTGTTTTCCCACATAACAGAGGCTCTGGGAAAGCCAAGCCAGCGTTGTTGATGCACACCTCAATGCCATGATGTTGATCTTTGATCCAGGCAAACATGGACAAAATCTCCTCCTCTATAGACAGATCGCATTTGTATGGAACCAGAGTGCCACTGAATCCATTATGAACGCATTCTGAAGCTAAGCTCTGTGAAAAGAAAAACGTTCACCGTTGATCGCTTAAAGGGGTCATATGGTGGAAATACGTGTTTTTCTGTGTCTTTGGTGTGTTATAAGTTGCCCATGTATGTATTAGACACGTAAAATTGCAGAAATTTAAGTGTCGGAACAAAAGATGCCTTCTATCTAAAAGCTAATGCGAACCCAGACCTGTCTGAAACGCCGCGTGTAACCACACCCCCACGCATGTACGTCACTTTGTGGTATGAGACCACAAGTCCGCCCAAATGTACTTTTGAGGCTTCGATTATGTTTTTTGGGTGTTTAACAATGGATGTTCATGTTTCTTATAAAAAACACGTATTATTTTGTATATTTTACATATTTCAAGTCTATTGTTCAACGCTGTCCCTCTTCTCACTAAACGACTGGATTTCTTCCGGTCTATATAAAGTCCCTCCTTCCGAAGCGCTCTGATTGGTAAAGCCGACACGGTCTGTCGTGATTGGTTTCCCGCTTTGAGTGTGTGAAGTTGTCCCGCACCCATACCATATCAGCCTCTCAGTGCACGTGTATTCATGGCGTCAACTTCACTTTATCAGTTAAAAACATGCTAGTGCATGTGCAAACGTCAATCTTTAATGGAGATCGCAAATTTATTTTTCCTACTATGGCGAGGGAAATGACACCGGACCGAATGGCGTCAGACCTGTTATATTAATTATCACTAATAACAGAAGCGTTAGCTTTGTCTTTTTATATTGGACTCGAGTTGGATAATAAAAAAAGCAGATTGACCAGGAGACACTTGCAAGCAGGACTTCAATGGGCGTTTCATAGAAGTGTTTAAGAGGTAAGCGCATGCACACAATACCAGTGTATTACACAGAACAGCTTTCACAGCCGATGTTAAAGTCATGGAAGCTGTTTTTTGACCGTTGGTTATCTTAGAATATGTGTAGCTGAATTCTTCTTACCAGCTGTAGGACTGTGATGAAAGTTAAAGTAGTTTGGCAGGTAGCTCAGTCAAATGTTAAAAATCTCTGATAACCAAACACTACTCCAGCAGCTCTTCCAATTTGCTAAGGAAGACCTCGCACATTTTGTTGCGTATTGGGCGAAGGTTATAAAAAGCACTCGGAATAGTGACATCATGTTCCGGGAAGTAGAGGGCTCCGATCCAGCCTTAGTCCTTGAAAAGCTGTTGAAGACAATATCTCGCTTGGCACTGAAGCTTTATCATTTTGCAGGTATTATTTATGCTCTAACAGCAACATTAGACCTACCCACTAACTAAAGGTTGAAAAATGGGATCGGGAGAACGTGCTCTTTAATGAATGCTGTGTTAAGTAAACATTATGTGTAGGAATTGAAAGCCAAGATAAAGTCCGCTCAGCTGCATTCTAAGAATCACAGGATGTCCTGATCTTTTTAAAATACAGGAGAGAAGACTTTGTCTTGGCTGAAAATTAACCATGGTTTAAATCAACAAAAAAACAATAGTTTTACTATAGCAGAAAGCAAAAAACATGGTTACTATATAGGCAAAAATTACTTTGGTTTTCCTGAGCGTTTACAAAAACCATAGTTATAACGTGTTTACTATAGTAAGGGCATGATTTTGCCAATAGTAATTAATTCACCAAAAAACATGGTTTTATTACACTTTTACCACAAAAAACACTGTTTATTTTCGTAAGAGATTGCATTCAAATGAAAAAGAGATATTCCTTGTGGGAGTCATGAAATTCATAACTGCACTTTTGTTGTTATAAACTATTATAAGTAATCCTGTTACGACACCATATGACAACATGCCCGAGTAGATGAGTTGAGTTGTCACAAACTGCGTCAACAACGTGCAAATAGTAAAGGTCAGGAGGTATGACAAACACAACAATAAACGACAAAATTGTTAATTAATATAATAATATAAGTGAATAAATAAAGTAACGCTCCAAAAGACCAACACATTATTTTGGGTCATGTGGCAACTAAGTCTTCAGTAGTAAACTTACTCGGCTAAATATTCATATTTTAATATGCGATTTTAAAGTGTATTGTGCACAGGCTGCACAGAGCGCGATGCCACATGCCTAAAGTTACCAAATAAACATATTATTCATTTTTGGTTAACTTGTTGCTGAAAACATTAACTTTGCATTTCACAGCAGCTTTAGAAGCATCATCCGCGAACTTTGATTTCTACATTATAACTGTGCAACTAACTTGGACATAGTTAGCTTACCTCTATTTGTTCTACGTTCCTGGCACATCCAATCACTTTCATGCCATGCTGGGTTAATGATTTAGCGATCGCAGCTCCAATGCCCACTGAAGCACCAGTGACAAGAGCAACTCTACCCCTCCATCGATCCATCCTAACTATCACAAAACGCAACTGAGGGTCTCCTCTTAGCTTTTTACGGCAGTCCCTCCTCTACCTGACTGTAGGGCCAATAGAAAGGCACGTCCAATTCACATGCCTCTGTTTTTTTACCAGCCTTGACAAAAAGCTATTTAGTCACCTTGTTCGTTTAAAACAAATTTGGTCAGTGTGTCAATTTTTTAAGTTCAAAAATAGGTTTTTGGTGAGTAGCTTAGTGCAAAAACATTCTTCAAACTGATTTTTTTATTGATCATCTCTGTGATATCAAGCCCTAAGTAAACTTGATTTTTAAAACCTACTTTAGCGTTTAGTATTTGCAACATTTTCTCAAATGCTTATTTTAGTTTCTGCTTTAACATTAACAAAAAACTGAAATGTTACAGTAAATCGAGGCAAAGCAGTATTTATTACAAATAATTACATTTAATTGAAATTGTTTTGAAATCAGAACAGATTTTGCCACCAATCTGTCTGTAAGCCTATACAGTATATGTAAGGAGGAATATATGTTTGATTCTGAATGATTGGAACTTTTATTAGCTTCAGTTATGTGAGTTGTTCCACAGGCCTCATCTGAATGTCACCAATCTAAAGAGAATGAGGGATAACACAGTTATTATAAAAAGTAATCATTACTGTCTTTATATTATCGCAGAAAATTCAACAATGGGGTTCAGAAGTCCACGAATAAAATCTTGGATTGTAGATCAAATATAAACCTGGAAACGCATTAACTGGATTATCAGTTTTGGCACAAACAAGTGAAGTTCATGTCAGCATGTTGCTTTTAAAGTGAACTCTGAAATTGCAAATAATGCAAAACAAAGAAGCACGTGTAATGATGTACCCAGTCTCAAACTACAGAAAGAGTCCAGCTTACCTGAACATGTGGAGGAGCACTTAAAACATACAGCACTGCAGTGGCTATATCATCAGCTTGCAGACACTGTAGAAATATCATTTAACTATACCAGAAACACTGAGCTATTATGTTTTGTGTAGAAAAGCAACAGGGTTTGTCTATACCTTTATACTTTTATATGCAGCTGCAGCCTTTTCTGGCTCGTGTTCATAAAGCCGATAGGCAAACTCAGTCTCCACATAACCAGGAGATATGCACTGATAAAGAAAAGCACAGGACCACCAAAGTCTTTTATTATGTTTTAACAGTCATACTCCTCTTTATTCTTCGTTAGCTTTATCTTACTGTGGCACGTATGTGGGTCTTAGCCTCCCGTAACTCTTGTCGTAAACCTTCTGTGAGAGCAGTCACAGCATATTTGGTAGCAGTGTAAAAGTGTCCATCAGCATTGGGCATAACTTGGTGTCCACATATGCTAAGGCACATATTGGAAGATGTTTCATGCTTTGGAGATATAAATATGTGTAACTAAAACTTTTACTGTACCTGTTAATGTTAATGATATGGCCGTCATCAACATTTCTTTCTTTCATAGACTGGTGAGCCTCACGGGTGCACACTGACAGTCCAATCACATTCACCTGCAAAATGTCAAATAGTTGTTGGATAGTTCACACAAAAATGAAAATTCTGTTATTTACTCACCTTGAGTTGTTTTAAACCTGTTTACATGTCTTTGTTCTGGTGAACACGGAGAAAGATATTTGGAAGAATGCTTGTAACCAAACAGTTCTTGGCTACCACTGGTAGTGAAAAGCGTCCCAAAGATGTTTGCTATCCTTCGTTCTTTAAAATTTCATCTTTTGTTTTTAAAAGAACAAAAAATGTATAAAACAATTGTCCTACCATGGTAGTCAATGGGGTCAAAGAACTGTTTGGTTACACACATTCTTCCAAATATCGTTCTCTGTGTTCATCAGAACAAAGACATTAACACAGATTTGGAAACAACTCAAGGGCGATTAAATGATGGGAGAATTTTCATTTTTGGTTGAAGTGTTCATTTAAATGTGTCACTTTGAAAACAAACGTTTTGAGAATGACTTACTAGCGCCTGCTAGTGACCCATACTAGAGTGACTTAGTGAATGATTTTTCATAAGATGGGCCAAATAAAACATTTAGAAAATATGTGTAACCTAAGACACCATCTAGTGGTGTGATGTTAAAGGCTGTTAGAATGTTTTTGTAAAATCTTTCAGAAAACCAGTTTTTAAATTTACCATTATATACTTAATAAATAGTTATATACACACACACGCACACACACATATATATATATATATATATATATATATATATATATATATATTAATTGATTATATATTCTATTTTAAAAATTTTATTGTTGTTATTAAGGTTTCATTATATGTTCTATCTGTACGTTGGTAAAGGTTGTTTATGCAGTTTAATTTAAAAAATGTTGATTTATTCAACCCCAGTTCATGTTAGTAGAGCAATAAACAATCTATAACACATGATTTTAGACTTAATTGCATTCAACATAACAAAGAGGTTAGGAGAACGTTATTGTAACCCTAGGTGCCATTTTAATATTTTCAAAACAAATAAAACAAAACAAATATATTATTATTATATATCATTTAAATTACAATTTGGAAATATTGTAAATTATAATAACTTGTGCTTTAGGTTATAATGTTGTAGCCATTTATTAATACTCATTTTATACAATTTCATGACAATTATTACAGCTTTTCTGTAGCTCAGTGGTAAGAGCATTGCGTAAGGTTGTTGGTTCAATCCAAGGGGATTGCACAAACTTGGAAACAAATGTATAGGATAATGCAATGTAAGTCGCTTTGGATAAAAGCGTCTGCCAAATGCACAACTGTAATGTAAATGTATTAACAACACACAAGCAATTATGAATACATACTATTGAATTTTTAACTTCCTGTTAAGATGCCAAATATGTAGATCTAAAGTCAAGGGCATACATAACTGTAACCAAAGTTTAAATAATGAAAAAAATATCGTGTTATGCCAAATGATGACGTTTCTTCACATAGGGTAAGATACAGGTCGGACACAGTAGGTGAGTGCATGTTATAAGTGACCAATAAAGGATCGGAGAAGTCTGCCATTGTCCCGCCTCCAAAGTCTCAGAAGTCAACTCGACGTGCGAGCAAGCGTTAAGAAGTTGCGAGAGCATAGAGAGAATTGCGCGCGCGCTCACGGACTGCGTTTTTGAACGCGGATCAGAAATGCGCTCTCGCCAGGATTCATTTCCGTGCACGGATTCTGTTCTGCGCGCTCGCCGAGCATAAATGCGCTCTTACACTCTTGGAACTGTTCTGTGCGGTTTTCATGCGCGCGAGTTTTTGGTTTGAATTAACGCTTTATTACTTACATCCATCATAGTCTTCCAGCCACTGGTTTTGCCACATAACAGAGGCTCTGGGAAAGCCAAGCCAGCGTTGTTGATGCATACGTCAACGCCATGGTGTTGATCTTTGATCCAGGCAAACATGGACAAAATCTCCTCCTCTATAGACAGATCGCATTTGTATGGAATCAGAGTGCCACTGAATCCATTACGGACGCATTCTGATGCTAATTTCTTTAAGACATAAGAAGATCATATAAGATATTACATATATCAACAAAATGAAATTTCAGTTTACTTTCTGTATTGCTCATATTTGGCATAAATACCTCGATTTGTTGCACGTTTCTGGCACAGCCGACCACTTTCATGCCATGGTGGGCGAGAGATTTTGCTATTGCTGCCCCTATTCCCACTGAAGCACCAGTGACAAGAGCAACTCTCCCTTTCCAGCAATCCATACCAAAGAAAGATGATAGATACATTAACAAGTTGTGCAACTGCTGTTATGCTCCAGCGGAGAAAGTTCCGCCTTCCAGTAAAAAGAGCTAATCGCAAAGCTGACATTCTGTGTGGGAGGGGCGTATAATGAGGGGTGTTCGATTCCGGGTTCTTTGGAGTCGACTCCAATTCTCCAATTCTCGACTCCCACTTTTGGGAATCGACACTTCGAATACGAATATAAAACAAACGAACGAAACTTCACAAGTTTGGGAACTTTTGACAGGCAACCGAACTCTGGCATCTCCAAAGTCAATAGCAAATACACATGCATTTGTGCAACGAGCACACCATCACAGAGAGTGTTTTGTGCTGCTTGTTAACCCTTTCTGGTGCTAAACCGATGTGGTTTTCCAAACTCGCGCAGTTTAAGCACACTCAGGGACACGGTTGTATAGACATCTGAAGTATTTCGTTTGGTAATTTTTTTATATTGCATACATTTTACTGAGCTACAGTCAAACAAGTGAAGTTGGGTAGCCTACTTAAAGACACCAAGTTTCATTGGGCTAAAGAGCCTAAAACCTTTATTTTATTTTATTTATATTCACCCACTTAAACACTTCTAATATTTCACGTTCTGTGACCATAAGCAGTTTTTGTAAATAATATGCAAACACCGTTAAATCGATCCATGTTAATAAAACAAATTAAAACGTTCTGCTAACTAATAAACAAAGTTAAAACAACCGAACAAAAGGACGCGTGAAGGGACAAATTGCTTGTGCTTTTTCAAACCGCGTTTGGATTTAAATTATTTCATGTCTGACATTGAGATCTCTGCCAAAATATAAATGCTAAATTAAGATGGTACCTTGCAGAAAAACCATTCATTGATTCATGGCCCCGTGAGATGCATTAAACAGTCTCTTAGATTTACATTTAAGAATTTGATATGAAAATGTTAGATATAAAGTAGTTAAAAGATTTATAACAGAGGGCTGGGTGCCTTATCCTGCACAACCCTACGTCGGGTCTTACCGATTGTTGACAAATGTTGACAGGTATGGTCCAGTTATGCGCACAGACTTACATTTAAGCAAGACGCTTTCATTCCAAGCAACTTACAAAGTCTTAACAGTTTTTGGGAAAAATAAAAGCTTGAAGAGGGACAGACAAAATATAGGAGAATTGTTAATAAGAATGTGAGAATTTCATGTCATCGAATTGAAGGTGAAGAATGACTGGGAAACATTCCCGTTATAATTACTCCCTGAAAAGCTTCTGCTAAATG
This sequence comes from Triplophysa dalaica, assembly GCF_015846415.1. NCBI lineage: Eukaryota > Metazoa > Chordata > Actinopteri > Cypriniformes > Nemacheilidae > Triplophysa > Triplophysa dalaica. The sequence continues at coordinate 9,738,679 of NC_079550.1, read as the reverse complement.
ACTAAATGTAAATGTTGCGAGAGTAACAGTAGGCGGTCACTCATGCTCTGATTATAGCAGTGTTTTGGATCGGATCAGAGCCATTACATGAGAGAGTCGCGTAAACTCTGTTGACTCCAATGGAACAGTTTTTTCACAGCAATGTCGGTTCATGGAGGCTCTTAATAGTTCCCGGAAATGAGTTGCGCATGGAGATGCGACTAGACAGACCAACTGAGGTAAAATTGAATTCATTTAAAGACGAAAGCCGTTTAATGAAATTAAAATGTGAAAGAAATAAAGCAATTAAAGAGAAAACATAACTTTCTGGAACTATCTGAATGCTCCATGAATCACGTGACACAAGCTCTCAATAGTTCCTGGAAGTTACTAGTTACGCATGGAGCTTCGTCTAAACAGACCAACTGAGGTAAACTTCTAAACCATTTAAAGACGAAAGCCATTTGATGAATAAAACATTTTGAGAAGTAAAGCATTCAAAGAGAAATCATAACTTCCTGGAACTATCAGAAGTCTCCATGAATCACGTGACGCTCCAGCGTTTTGGACTTCCGTTGGCAGTGCTCTCTCTCTCAATGGCTCTGGATCTGATGTAAACGTGTAGCTTACAGTGAGAGAGTTGAGATATGACTTTTACCTAAAACATGATTGGATTTACTATTTAACCCATATAAGTCAATGACAACATTACATTTTTTGTCGAAAAGGAGTCGATAAGAGTCTATTCCTGCTGTTATGGAATCAAATCCTACTAGGGACATTAAAAGTCGATTAATCAAGCTTTTAGAGCTTATGAAATGAAATGTATGATACAATTAATGTCAGGTTTAATTATTGGTTGAAAATATGTTATTTAATTGTGATTTTAGACTAAGACTTTAGATATATCGGTATCCCTCTATTCAAGTTCAGGACTAAGTTAGGTTATTGCATGATTAAAATAGCTGCCTGGAGATGTTGCAAACATCAACTTCAGTGACTTCCCTAAATGACCTTTAGGTTATAATCGCAAAAGCTTGAACTCATTCATTCATTCATTCATTCATCCATTTATTTATTCATTCATTTTCATCATTATTCATCCATCATGTTGATCTAAGAAGCTATAATAATTTAACAGTAAACCGAAGTGTACAACAGGCCTAATACAAATTGGATACAATAAATCAAAACAAAACATTTTCTTGTCCAATAATAACAGATGAACAGGCAGGCAGAGATATAATCCAAAAATCATTTTGTGTGAACATAGAGGGTTGTTAAAACTGAGCTGACAAATAACATAGTGCTAACATAGAACATATAACTCCCAGAGCGATACACCTCACGCCCATACCGCGGCTGAACGGGTCGGTAAGTGTTTATCATGGCACTCCGATTGTCAAACCGCAGATTTGAAAATGCAGAAAGCTGAAAGACAAAGATGAGACATCAATCAATTTTATTATCGCATTTCTGTTTTAAAAAAGATCACAGTATATCATAATTATACCTGTTCTTTGCTGAGCGGTATGGTTTGCTGAAATATTGTCCAGACAACAGCTTCAGAGCAGTCTGGTGTGGTGAGAGAACCCTGGTAGCGAAAGTATTTCTCCAAGGTATCATGAGATGGAATGAGCATATCTAGCGACACAGCCTCAAGTGTTGCATTAGTGCCTATAAAACGATGTTTCATGAATTTGTATAAAAATATTTACATTAATTCTAAATCTAATAATCTTAAAAATATATTTTTAATAATTGGAGTAAAGTAAATCAACTTACCTGGAAGTGTAATATTATTCAGAGAATTTATGATGGGTTCATAATTTTTATTGGCAGTTTCTGATTCCTGTGAAACATGACATATACTGAGAAGCTATTGAAGCTGTAATAAAACGTGTGTTGTGTATATATTTACCTCATAAAAAAATCCAAGTACAGCCACCCCAGACGGGTCACTAACAGCCTCTTCCAGAGATTTGTAATTTTCTCTAATATGGACAATATGAAGCTGTAAAAATGTAATACAGGTTTAGATCCATATAAACAAGAAAATGGGTCAATACTTTTAATGCCACATGCCGAATACCTCCATTGGATATTGCTCTCCATCTATAGTATGTTCTGATCCATGTCCACCATTCTTACCCCAATGCAGGTGACATTGATGGGTTTTGTAAGTGGCTCCTAGGTCAGCCCCGTTTATTACCGCACTGTTGGGCAAATTAACTTGCACTACAGAAACAAAATGCATGACTATAAGAAGCATGGTTGAACCTCAAAAAGAAATAGTTATTTTATTGGAATAAAACAGAATATCATAACATTTGTAAATGTACCTGTGTGGCCATTGTTTAAAATGACACTACTGAATGTCTCCTGGTAGCCTTTAAACTGTACTAGGGTCAGACGATTGTCTGGAAGGACTTGCTTTGTTACAATGTTGATGGGTGACTGTTTTCTATGTCCACACATTGGGATTATTGTCGCCCATTCTTCTGGTCCTAAACAGATTTTTTCATGTTATGTCAGTATAAATCATTTATATTAAGTTATTCCATTCAGCATTATCAATAAATCAATTACTCACCTTTGCATGTGTGGTTGCAAGATACTTGGGACTGATAGCACCAGTCTGAAAGAAAACCAAATAGTCGTAACCAGTTATTTTGGCATCTATATCAAATAAAAGCACTTTTTGCCCACCTACCTGAGTTTGTGGTAACCGTGCATAAAATAGTGAGCAGAATTAAAAGTAGCAACATATTCCTTAAATGATTTGGAGTGAAGAAAAGTTCAACCTGGATGATCACGACCTGCACCTGAAGGAAGAATTTTATGATTGGAATCCTTGGTGGTGCATTTTTTATCAGTTTTATCAGTGACCCCTCCTTTCAGGTTTTATAGATGACTGCAGTGATGTATTAAACCTGGCAGCTATAAAACAGGTGTTTGTTTTGGAGTGTACAAATACTGGTTAATTATGGCTATCAAATGGATTCATTCAGCAATGTAGATTTTAAACCAAAGATTATGATTATGTAAGTCTAATTGGTTGCATTATCATCCTGAAACCATTGGAACCCATAACATTTAATGAGCACATGTCATGGTATCCACGTCACTGAACTAACAAAGGGTTCAAGGTTTAACATCATATGGGGAATGTGGCGATATACATACATATTTGATTGTTTATACATTCTTGAAGTCATCCAAAATCACTCAACTGTTCATGCTTTCTGTTCGGATGTGGTTAGCTAGTCTTTTAGACTATACCTTCTTCATCCATACCTTTTCAAATGGAAATGACGGATTATAAAATTATATAATTATATATATTATATTATAGATTTCTAATTATATTAAATAGAATTAAATAGAAATTAAATATAGAGTTAACAAAATTAAATGTAGTTACTCTGATGATGTTGGGTCAATTTATTCTGATTATATTGGCTTGCAAAGCTGTAATATGACTTAACATCACATTTTTATCACAACATCCTCACATTTCTATAATATAATTAATTAATATAATAGTCACATTCATAAACCTTACACTTTTATAATTATAATTCTATAACCACAAAGTCATGTTTTAATTTCCAAAGTAGTGTTTTGAGAGTAGAATTTGACAGCGACAACAATGAATTGTTGAATGATGTAAAGTCAATTTGTGTCCGGGATCCGGAACGCAACACTTTCAATGGCAACTACACAAAACATGACAGCAGTAATGAAAGTAATACAGACTTATCAAAAAGATACATTTATGCATTCTTGTGTGTCTTCATAAATATTTTGATACCTAACTAAGCATAATGTCACAAATACACTACACAAGCACATAGAGAATCATACAGTCTGTGAACGCTCCTATTTTTTATAGTGTTTCTACCTAGTGGTAGCTTAATAGAATTTTCTGAGGTCAATTTTCTGAGGTCATGCAGTTCTTCACATACTACTCTGCTAAACTGAATGTAAATGCAGATATTACTTAAGAAAATGTGATGTACTTTAGAAATTGTGGTTGGCATGTTTAAGGGTTGGCTCTTGTGTACATTTTTGGCTTAACTAAAGCATGTGCGCATCCATTGCCAACAAAACACAAACATATGACTCAGTTTCACTTACGGCATGCGGTTTATGTATGGCATCTTTAAGAGCTATCAGCTTCAAGCGAACTCCAAATCCAGCGTTATATCCACCGTTAATATAACATTTCACACCGAAATTCAGTGAACAGAGAAGCACAGCTGAACTTCAATAACGCAGGGCTCTCTCTCTCTCTTGCTCCAGCTGGTTGACGTGTGGCTCCTTCTCCCGCTCTCCATGTTTGACGCGTGTGCGTGCTCTTTCATCTCGCTCTGGCAGGGTGACTGTGGGTATGCTTTTCCAGGAGAATTATCCAATAATTGAAAAAGAAAAGTTGTTGTGAAACGGATTTTCATGTTTGAAAAAAACTTTCCGAAACCTACATGAACGCTGGGGAGTGTATTGAGCACAGAAATACTACATCATACGTCCAACTCGTTTTTTGACAAGTTGAATGTGTCAAGAAGCCTGCACGTTTAACATTGTTAAGAAGTCAGACTGCATGAAACACTGTGGCACCCCACCTTTAAATTAAGGCAAGTTTAAGGTGTGAATATGGTGTAAAAAGTGTACTATCTATTTCCAAACTCAAGATATGTCTTGTTGTATTTTCAATGTTTTTATAGGGACTACAGGCACTTTGAATTGAAAGAGGACAATTAAATTAACCCTGATCTAAACCTGGATAAAACCCATCTTTTATGTACCTTAATTGCTAAAGACTATCTTTCTGTGGTGTTTATTTCTGGAGTTAATCCAATATTGCACAAAAGGTGTATGATGCATACATTTTAATGTCGTAAAAAAGTTGTAAGTTAAAGTTTATGGTCGAGATAACAGCTACATTCACCCCGGGGAATGACTCAATGGGCGTTTTATGCCCCTGATAAAAAGACACACAATGTCTATTAGATTTGACCTTTAGATTCAACCTTCAGTTTTTATAAGCTCTGATGTCAGTGCACCAGTCATTTAAATTTGATGCAAATTATTACATCATTTATTAAACTTTATTGGTGGTTTACTTGGTGTTTCTTCAACTAGGCACATATATTGGTCAGATATTTAATTGTATTTAAACAGATTTTAGGATTGTTTTTTTTTGTTGTTTAAAAATCACATAGACCACATAGGCCCCAATGTTGTACCTTCATTAATTATTATTAAAAAGTTTTACCATTTAAATACCTGATTTATATAGTTGTATTTTACCCTTGTCCCAGACTACTTTAAGTAAATTAAATAAAGAGTAAAATAGACACTTTAAATTTAAATTTAAAAATGATTCATGCACAAATTATGATGACAGCCCTTACACCGTGTCTACATCAGACACGACAGGCGCGATGCGACATGACAACATGCATGTTTTTAATGGGTTTGTCACGTTTTGCGCGCCGCATCATGTGTGGACCATATTTGAAATTTTAATGGGTTCTAATACGTTTCTAATGTCTTTTGTCGTGTCACGTATGTCGCGTCCGGTGTAGACAAGGTGTAAAGTTAAATGTAATGTTTCAAATGTAACTGTCCTTGACTACTCACGAGACAAAAGTGCTGTGGAAAAACACAACTTTTACTAAGAAAATAAGGGTAAAAAAAATTATAAACAGAATATTTCTATAGTTCCCATATTTTATCTAGATTTTGTCAAATTAGGCAAAAATATTAACGTTTTAGTTCTGCGTTTGTATGATCAAGCAAGACAAAAGAGTATATAGTTGAATTCCAAATATGATAAAGTATAATTTTCATAACAGATTATCACATCAATCCGAAATTATATTTTCATGAAAAAAGTCATAATTTTTCATAACAAAAATTTCATAATCCCCCTCTAAAGTGTCTAGACATGGTTAAAAATGTGCTTGAAATTGAACTTTCCACAGTTGAGGAAGCACTAATTTCTATTGGATTGATATCTACAGGATCTCTGTAAATCAAGTTTGACCTGTTTTCATTCTACACTACATTAGTATTATTATACATGAGAGAAGTCCCTTCACCCCACAACTTCCTTCTCTGTGTGGGTCAAACAAGAGTTTGAGATTTGGGTTGTCTAGACAACCAAGTCCATCTCATGTACATTGTGTTCAAGATAATTCTGCAGAGAGATGAGACGCCTCCTGCTTATCAAAGTATCGTATGCTCAAGGGAGTCTGAATTCAAGCAGTGTAAAAACAATGAAAGAGATGCTGCTAGAATATTGTATGATGTTTCAATATGATAGTTGTATAATTGATTCTTCTCTGTTAATGTTTCAAATGGTCTGTAATATGTTTTACCAGATGCTTAACAATGAAACAATGTTTAAAAGTATTCATATAAATCACACAGCACATAATTGTATATAACAATCTGTAGAATCATCATATTTGTCACAAAGTGCACATAATGTGCTGATGAAACTGTGCGGTTTTGCAAAACATAGCAGCCACCCCTCCCCCCAGGAACGGAAGTGCTATGCAAGTGGTTCTAACATGAAAATGTGTTATAGATTGAAGCTATTTATAATAAAGCATATATTGTAGAAAAATAACATAATTTGCACAATTTTGTTTCAAAGAACTGGCCAGCTCATTTTAAGCAGACATAGTCTTGGATTTGCAAACCCAGACTATTTGGAACACTGATGCAATCTGATCACATGGTTACTAGACTTCCTCTTTATTTCACTGTCTCATTTTTATGTATATGCTGGGGAAGACCGAGGGGATTTATTCACTCATTTCTGATGTACCTTTTATCACATTGAATGCCCTTAAAAGGCAATCAGACATAAAACGAAACTTTCTGGAGTCCGGTAGGCGTGCATTTGTGCATCTTTAAGACAGAATCTATAGGGCCTCTTCCTGTGGTTTGTACCATGTGGCTCAAAAAGTGTTAAAAGGCGACGACAACTGTCTCTTTTCTCTGTTGGTTCCGGAATCAAGTAGGCAGAGAATGGGTGAGTTACCGCTCTTCGATTTAAACAAAAATATTTTGTAGATTTTATGATTTGCTTGGTTGTTTCTAAAGGGTTACATTGTGTAACATGATCACCTGTTCACTGTAACATGTTACAACAAATACATGTATAGTACTCCGAAATAAATATTAAACACATTTATTTTGGATCAAAAGATGTATTCTTTATTGTTTATAGTTATATAAAAAGCAACAGCGTTATGTTCGAAAACATCTATTCATAATTTTTATCTTTATTTATCGTATAATCACTATACATATATTTGTATATAAGGAGCAGAAAACCTGGAGGTAGTGTACAATTTTCATGTTATGGATATCACAAATGTAGGGTTTAACTTCGACATTGCACAGACAATAAAACTTGTGATTCTGAACCCTTGTAGTTTACAGTGATGCATTTCGAACAATGAACAATGTTTAAACACAATGCTGCTGAACATTCAAGCATATTCAAAGATTATTTGTATTGCGTTAAAACAAGTGAATTGATTTTTTACAGGTTGAATAAACTGCTGTGAAATGAACATTTGGAGCACATGGAGATAAAAGGAAGTGGATGCACAGCGATGATTTGACCACAAAAAGAAAAAGGCGGGAACTTTAGATGTACAGTGCAGTCACTCATAAAGTAGACAGCACTACTAAAGGTTACTACACAGTGTAGTGTTTCCTACTTTATGGATGAGTGTACTGTTGGCTGCGATGGACAATCTTGTGGATCTCTGTGGATGCTGACGCCTCTTCTAATGTCTGATTTTTAAAAATATAAATAAAGATTGTTTTGTGATACTGTGCTGTATGACTGTTACAATGCAACATTGTTTAGAAGGCTACATCACATCTTAATGTGAAAAAGCATTTGAATGATGAAATATCAAAAGAAAATGAAAAAATGGACACATATTGCAGTAAAACAGTTAAAACATACTGAATGCAGTTGTTGCCGAAACGAATACACAAATGATTACATCAGCAGTGAAATAAAGACACATGGTTCAAAAACATACTTAAATTAACATTTTATGTCATTTTTTAAGGCTATAAAAAAATAGCTGTTTTAAAAAGCTCTTGTATTCATAAAAAATAATTCACTTTAATTAAAAAAATTGGGTGTGTTCCCTTACGAAACCAAATTTATGGAAATATAATAAGTATAATAACATTTCCATATTATTTATATCGGAACCAAGCTTGCACTTTTAATATTTTAAAAGCAACAATTTCAAATAGGCCTATTGTAATATATTATAATACTGTAATATATTAACAATGTATTATTTTATATATATATATACAAATATATACTACATTATTTAACATATAAAGGAAAATTATTTTTCTTTGCGTACGGATTATAATCACAATCTCAGGTCATTAGACTGTTGATAATTTTTGATTATTCATTTTCATTAATCCCATGGCAATGGCTGCAAAAAATTTGATGGCACGAGGCCTTGATAGCCATGTAGATCTCCCTAAAACAAAATTCACAAGATGAACTTTAAAGTAGGGAATGTGTTAGTCCAGAAATTGAAAAAACTACCCTTACAAATATCATCTACAGAAAATTGTGACAAACAGCCTCAGTTTCCATTATATGAGGACAATAATACTTACACAGTAAAATCCATCTCTGTCCATTTCTCCGAAAACATATATTATATCGCCTGCACGGAAGGGAAGCTCAGCCTGCATAAAATAAGAAATTAAATCATTTGATATTTTGAAATTTGATCATTCAGAAAAGCTTTTTTTTCAAACAAAAAACTTTAAATCAAATAAGTCACCTCGAAGTCCATATTTGGAGAACTTTCCCAAGGATCATAATCAAAGATGGCCACCATCCTGTGGACCTTTAAACTGTCTGTTACACAAGAAGATTCACTAGTTTCTAAATTTAAGAATAAAAAAAGTTCAAATGAATAGTGGGTGTAAATACAGGGTTTATTCATGTACTGAATGGTTGCTTGCCTAGAGAATCTGTCTCCTCTTGTAAATAGCCCTGCTGTAACAGATACTGTTTAAGCTCTTCATCCTCCACAGGAATCTCAGATACCATGTTGCTTGGCACAAAACCAAAGTGACCACCCGACTCCCCACTGTAGAAACCATCAGCATCTTTATCTCCATAGATCTACAAAAAACACATGCTGCTGTCTTCACACAGTCCCATGACAGCATGAGACAAATGTAGGACAACAATGATGACGTGTGAGAGATGTTGCAGGTTTTATTGCAATTTATATACATTTCTAAGTTGTTGATGAAAACTGGGAAGAAAATTTAAATCATTTTTACTTTAATAACCTGTCCTTGTTCGAACGGCAGCTCCTCTTCCATTGTATCAGGGTTTGGTGACATCATGGCTGGATTGTAGGAGAAAAGAGCCACAAAGAGACGTACATTCTGATCGTACATTTCCCTCTCAAATGCCCACCTCTCTATTTCTTCTGGTGTAGCGACCCTCAGACCATCTGGATACAGATACACATCCACCCCAAACATTCCAGTCCTCAATGCCATCAAGTGTCCGAGGTCCTGCTGATGTCCTCTCAGGTAGCAGACAGGTGGTTACTCTCTGTACCGTATGCATGTGATAGCATTTAGATTGAGAGATGGCCTTGCTAATCTGCCTGAGACTAATCCTCTTGTCGGAAATGGATAATGTCCCCAAATGGAAACTTCCTCACAAGCATTGTTGACAGTATATGACTGTTAAACGAAATATGTTTTGAATTAAAACATTCCCTCTAATCTGTAAGAGGTGATGAGAAAGCAGAGCTTTGAGGAACAGAAATAAATCTCTGACAGTGTATTTGGTCCAGTCCTGCTGCGCACAGCCTCTCTGATTCGCTGAGCCATCCGTTCTCAGCTGTGCCAAGTAGAGCTAGCTGTTAACCGCATTACCATCAGGGATCTAACCCTGCATGTCCCTTTCACCTTTTCAAGAGGTAAACAAGTACACAGGAGAGCAACTGTGTCACTTGGTCATGATATTTACTGGATTGGAAAGGTAAAACAAGAACCAACAAGCTTATTATAGCTTTAGATGAAATATATCATGCACGTATGCGGCGATTGCCAACAAAACACAGACATATGACTTAGTTTGACTTACCCCGTGAACTTCATGTCTGGCATGTTTTAGCATGACATCTTTCAGTCTCAAACAATCTCCAAATCAAGCGTTATATCCACCCTTTATATAACATCCGTTACTGAAATGCAGTGAACAAACTAACACACCAGTACTTCTCTCATATCGGAAGAGTAACCAGCTGCAACTGCATGCCCACAGTGCAGCCAATCTTGACACAGCGCAGCCAATCTTGATAAGTGGTACTTCGTATCGCTCGTCGTAGCCCGCGTGGGTGAGTGAGTCATTTCTTTTGCCATGCCGTGGGCGTGTTCTTCCAGGAGAGTTGCCCAATAAAAGGTATTGGATCCCTGTTACGAAACAAGTATCCAGACTTATGAAAAACTTTCAGAAACTTGGGGGGGGGGGTGTATCAACCACAGAAATACTATGTCATACATCCAACTCGCTTTTAAACAAGTTGATCATGTTAGGCATGAGAAGCAAGCACGTTCAACTGTATGAAGAAGTCAGAATGCATGATATAGCATGTTATCCCGTATTTAACATACACCCCCCCCCCCCAAAAGTCAGCCCACAGCTCATCTACAGATGAAGATGCAGTAATAGTGTCTGACTCACACTCCCATGTCGCATTTGTTCTTGTGAAGACCTCTGATCTACTAGTGTCACCCCGTTATGTGGCCTCTGGACACCCATATATGGACTGTTACATCATGAGTGAGGCGCCCACGTTTATAGAACACTGACGTAGCCCACCAGCGCGCGAGGAGGGGCGAGGGTGGCCCGTCGGCACGAGCGCAGAGACAGCGAAGAACAGCTGCAGAGGAGCTCTCCTTCATTGAATTACACAGCACAGCTCATACAAAATCACCAGTTCTCCCCGAAAAACAAATAATATCGCATAAACCGTAACCATCCAACATGGTTGACCGCGAGCAGCTGGTTCAAAAAGCCAGGCTGGCCGAGCAGGCAGAAAGATACGACGATATGGCTGCAGCCATGAAGTCGGTAAGTTTTGAGCTTTGTGTTTCTGATATTTTAGATCGCTAAATTGGTTTATTTCTCCGAAACAGCTTTAGGTGCGTCTTTATACGTGACACGGATGGCATGGCTGTGGGAGGACAAATGTCTCGTTTATAACGCTCATACAGGATGACACACAGTAAAACAGGGCATTTGACAAGTGGCGTTAAGATATTGTGTTTTTCGGGTGTTCAAATCAGTGCTTTATTAATGACAAGTGCCGCGGATCGGGTGCAGACAGTCTGGATCTTGGGCGGTGCCTCGTGTCTTAACCGAATCCTCACTGAAATGAATGAGACGACATATCACAACCGTATTTAAAATAAACGTCGCTTTTTACGTTTAACGTTTGTTAAAAACGTCGCAGTTCGTTTTCTTTGTAATGTAACGCCCTTGATTTACATGAGATGCCGAATGTTCATTGTCACAAACGCAATGTGTCTATTATTTGATTTAACACTAACGTTACAAATACTCGCGTTCATCATTGCGCTTCATTCCTCGTGCGTTGTCATTAAAGCGTTAAATATTTATTCCTTTACATATCGATGTGTATCATTTGCCTCTGGTTTTGCCGTGCACCCCGATCTCATTTCGGTACACATTACCTTATTTCCTTTCCACACATGGGTGTTATTAAGATATTTCCTCTAAACCAACGTTAGAGGCAGCAGAATTCCTTCTGGAATCTTCCATCCTTGTCATATTGCAGCAGGGTCCATGATTCAGATTGCACTCAACATCCAGACTCTCATCCTTATGTCTTTTATCATTAAACTATCTCACGTGCTGCAGGGAATATTGGAAACAGGATTTAAAATAACACCACACGGGAGGTTTGAATGAAATCATCCAGGGCCTTTTTTTCTATAGGGTGAAGGGGAAACATCTGCATTTAATGCCCCGTCTGGATGAGGTGTGTTGGGTTAGGGAGGGTTCCGTCATTTCTGCTTTGTCAAGTGTTGACATCATGCTTATTTCTGAGGGGAGTCATCGCCACCTTCTCTCGTCTAGTGTGATCCAATGATTCTAACCCATTGCAAATGGAAACGAGATGTGGTTTTCTGACACAAATATAAGTTCCCAAAAGGTTCGGCTGTATGCGCCATAAAGAACCTTTAACATTCGCAAAACGTTTATGGTGCACAAAAGATAGAACAAGAATGGATGGAAGATTTAAGATTTTAAGAACTTTTGACTGAAAGGTTCTTTGAGGAACCAAAAGTTCTAGCGCTTTAAGAGTGTAGTCATAAATCTAATCTACTTTATTAGCATATTAAACCGTCATAAACCTTCTAAAAACATCCAACCAAAATGTATTTCACTTTTCTCGTTAATGTACTGTATAATACGAAGCGGATGTGATGGCAGTCATTAGCTGTTTTAGCGTATCTACAGACAAGATCCACAAAATCAATTGTGGTGATATGGATTACAGCCATATTAGCTTGGTCCGAGTCCCAGCTGACTATTAAAAGGGAAAGTTCATATCCTTGAAGGGATTGCTAGAGAGGCCCTTTTAGCTTTATGGATCGGTGGGTGAGATTTAAAAGCAGTTTAACGCTAAAGTTGCTTCAGTCCCTGATAGAAGCCCATTTAGGTACGGACCTGATGGGAAAGTGCCCACGGGTGCCTCCATTATCTTGATGTGTCTGGCCCGAAGAGACGAGCAGCCATTGGCCAGTCTCAAAACTTCAGAATGGAGTGACATCATCGAGTCAGATTTTGCTGCTGCATGCATGCATTATATATGTTGGGTTAACTGGTTGGGCACATTACATCGCTAAGTATTTGGGTGTGATTGCATCAAGGCTACCAGGGTAACGAGGTTACCACCCCCATCCACACAACCAAGAGTTGCGTACATAAATATGCATTTATTATTTATTTATTTTTAAATTAAACCCTTTCATATCTTCTCGCTTGTGCTTCCAATTCCCTTTCTTCTTCAATTCCTGTTCTTGGACCAGTGTTCCGGTTTTCTACTCTGATCTTTATTGGTCTTTTGTCATCTCAGAAGGGGGCATCATTAGTGCGTTTGATGGAATCATTTTGGATCACACCACAAGGAGAGCTTGACATGAGCCGTGAAGCGATTTTAAGCATACTTCACAGAAATACAAAATGAAATTTGTTCAAACACACTGTAGGTAAATCTGTCGTGTGGTCTTCTCAGTTTGGCAAAAGAAAAGGTCAACGAGAAAAGGCCACATGAACTGACGCACAGCGATCATCTTAACTTACACTGCAGCTGCCCCGTCGAGCATGTGGGAACATTTCGTGTCCCGCCCCTGCCTCCTCTGATCACCCTGCCCCCACCGTCCGTATCACCGAAGTGATTTCTCTTCATGTGTATTGTGTATTGGTGGTGAAGCAGTTGTCTGGTTAGATAGAGTGGGACTACTGTACAAAATGAGATGATTGCCATGGCAACTGCGCTTGGCATGTAGCTCTCATCCCCATGGCTGCGCCATGCATTCAGGCAGCCGATGAAGCTTTGCTTGGATATTATTATCATTATGCAGGCGAAAAACTAAAACTCACAAACCAAATGATCTGTGTTGTATTTTTATTGTGAATGATGCTGTAACAAATTTCAGCATCTCAGTCTGCCCTGTCTTTACAGGTAACTGAGCTGAACGAGGCCTTGTCCAACGAAGAGAGGAACCTCTTGTCGGTCGCCTACAAGAACGTGGTAGGCGCTCGCCGCTCGTCCTGGAGAGTCATCTCCAGCATCGAGCAGAAGACCTCGGCCGACGGCAACGAGAAGAAAATCGAGATGGTGCGGGCCTACCGCGAGAAGATCGAGAAGGAGCTGGAGGCCGTGTGTCAAGACGTGCTCAACCTGCTGGATAACTTCTTGATCAAGAACTGCAGTGAAACCCAACACGAGAGCAAGGTGTTCTACCTGAAGATGAAGGGAGACTATTACCGCTACCTGGCCGAGGTGGCCACGGGCGAGAAGCGCTCCACCGTGGTGGAGTCTTCGGAAAAGTCTTACAACGAGGCTCACGAGATCAGCAAGGAACACATGCAGCCCACCCATCCCATCCGACTGGGATTGGCCCTCAACTACTCTGTGTTCTACTACGAGATCCAGAATGCACCGGAGCAGGCCTGTCATCTCGCCAAGACCGCCTTCGACGACGCCATCGCCGAGCTGGACACCCTCAATGAGGATTCCTACAAAGACTCAACCCTCATCATGCAACTCCTGCGAGACAACTTGACACTGTGGACGAGCGACCAGCAGGACGACGACGCCGGGGAGGGCAACAATTAAAACGCAGACCTCTCTATGTAGAAACACGAAATGGCTGGTGGACTTTGGCAACGGCTTTTGCCATGGTTTCCTCTGCGGCAGCAGTTCTTTATTTTTCCACGAGTTTAAAGAAAAAATATCAGAGTGGTAAAGGGGGGGGGCTGAAGTCCTAGTTTGAATATATACAGAAATATATATAGTTGAATGGGCCTCCCTCTTCTAGGTTATCTTTGACATTTGCCAAAAGCACTGAAATGTCAGTCAATCAGCCGGAAGTGGTCGTTGTTGGTTTGGAATGGCAGCCTCACACTGGCATATGGACTGATGTATTTCAAAGAGATGCTGCTTATTTATGTTTTCAGGTAGTAGAAACGCATTTCAAAAAGAGGGATAGGTGCATATATGGAGAAGGAGATTCTTGCGAATGGTTCCAGTTTTAATCACGATTTGGTAAAATCGTCTTTTGAACAGTCATTAAACAAACTGGAAATCCAATTAGCTATGGAGGTGTGGTTTCGACAAATTAAGTGCGCTGACGAAAAGTATTATACAGTAATCGAACCGCGATAATACTGGAACCATTTTTTCAAGAACAGGTCGACCAGAAGGAAGAGACTGGTCTGTTAAAAAAAACATAAAAAAATGACAAAAGGAAAAATATTGCAGCTTCAAAGTTTGTGGTTTACTTCTGTGTTTAATTTATTTTTGCACTTGCCAAGTATACTGTTTTGTCAGTGTAAGATAATTACGAAGATACTATCAACGACTCAATATTGTGCATGCTGGTGATGTATTTATACAATAGCTTGACTTTATTAACTTATATCTTGGATGTTACGTATTACTATCATTGAAAAGTAAACTGGCTTCATATGATTTATTTATAGGTTATCGGTTTTCGTTTTGATTTGCTATTCCAAAATTGTGATTGTTTACAATAAATTGATCTGTTATGGGCGTTGCCGTCGTGACATGGAATGTTTCTTTCTTTAGCTATGGCTGACTATGGGAAAACACTACCGATTAATTGTACTAGTGTTTCTCTTGGTAAACTGTAACCATGACATTGTTAAGCAATGTTTTTGCTCTCTGAACAATATATGAGTGCTCTTCTTGTCATATTATGCACATTGAACACATGTGGTTTAAGCAACCGAATAAGTGTTTTTCCGTGACAGATTCAGAACATGGACCATAAATTGTTATCAGCAGTATTTTTCAATTCAACTATTTGCCTTTTATTATTCTTATTTCTTCCTTTTTTACTTTCAGCTGTGTCCTGGGTGACAAATATCTTGAATGTGAATAATTATGTAGCAGTTGCACAAGATCCAATATAATTAAAACAATAAAAAGACAAAAAAGTAGTCACAGATGTTGGTCATGTGTATTGTTCTGCTATTGCTTGATTATATGAGAATAGAAATCGACACAGAAGTCCGCTAGTTATTATATCGTACATTGTAACCTTGTCAGTCGGATTTCAAATCCCAATTCACGGCTGTATCTGTAAAAGCACAGTGTTGAAGACAAAATGTCAACAGGTTTGCACACCCTGTGGTGAATTCAAGAAGACTAAATGGTTTTTCTCTGCAGTGCACCTACCATCAGTGACTAGTGCTCACCGCTGCATTGCAGAACTCACTTCTCCACGATATAATAAAATGCTTGCTGGATGAAATGTGCCTCAATAACAGTAGTATTATTGGCCTCCAGTATCCATGCAATCCAAAAGTGACTTAATATGTAGGTTAGTGTTGAGAACTGTATAAAGAAATGTCTGATTCTCTTCATGTGAAGGTCATGTGACTCATCTGCATCCATCTGAATTAACTCGGCTTGACCAATTATTTAACCATTTCCTTAACTATTAAATGTTATTGCAAGAAGCATTGCATGATTAATATCTACTCTCGATTTTAATTTTTCAAACCACTACTGAAGGCAGAGAAATGCAGGAAGATCTCTCAGCATACTGCTGCAGATTACTACGGCAACCTACACCCAGTAGAGCAAGAGATGAATTTCTGTGCACAAATGGGTCCACCATACCAGCCAATAGAGGCGCGGTGAGCTGTCACATCCACCAATCCAGCGCGTGTTGCTAGGGCTCGGAAAAAGCGTCCCCTTTCTCTTCAGACATCTAGAACAACCTGCGAAGAGATAAACATCAGCACATCAGAGACGGCATTAAAATTCAAGGGAACCCTGCATTCACGTTGAGACTTTATCATGTAGACACAAGCAGCAAGACCTCCGTTTTCGGCTGCATTATGATCGGATGCTAGATATAAAGCTTACAATATTTAATACACTTTTGCCATGGTTTAGTTAAGGTTAACTAATTGGAGATTTTTCAGATCACCTCAGATTATATCAGCGGGAACATTTATTTCTATTGTAATAATGTTTTTTTATTTTTAACCTATTCAAATAAAACTATTTTATAATGTTATCAGTCAAAGTCTTTTATTTGTTTTTGTTTTCTTATTTTTTTTTTACAATAAATATAAAAAATACAAGTGGCGGAAGGCTAAGAGAGTGATTATAACAATTTTGACTCAAAGTCAAAATATTAAAAGGGTGCAAAACTGCCACTTATATGATATTATGATATGTGTATAAAATATCAATAATCATAGTTATTAATATCATGATTATTGTTAGTACCTGTACATTGTGACACCTCCCATTGAAAAATATCAATGTTTTATTCCATGTATCATACAGACAATTTAAAGGGATAGTTCACCCCACCATAACAATTCTGTCATCATTTATTCAACCTCTTGACTTCTGAAACCTGTATAACTTTGTTTCTTATGCAGAACACGAAAGAAGATATTTTAACAGATACCCTATATCTCAGTACAATATTGCACTTCTTGATTGAACACAGTTGGGAAGGAATTCTCTATGGGACCATATAGACAAAATTGTTCTTCTATGGCATCATGAAGCACCTTTTATTTTATGTGTAACCATCATTTTTTGCACATGAAGTCACAATGAGGTTATCACCACTTTTACCGTCAGCCACAATTAACTTGAAAATTTGTACACTTCTGATGATGAGATAATGATCTTAATTTTTCACTAATGCACCAAAATAACATTACATGCAAATGATCAGAGAAATACAGAGAGCTCAGAGAGAAAATACCTTGTGAAGTATTTTAGTTGCTGAAGTCTAACTGCTTTTCCCACCCAGTAAGTAATGACAGCAGGAAAACACATGAATGCTTACCATATCCTGGGACATTTAATTCAAATATTACTGTGCGACTGGCAAAATAAACCCGTTAGCTAAAGATAAGCCAAGTACATTGAACCTTTACTACTGTTGAATGTCCTTTATCACAGTTCTTGAGACTGCGGATGATGTAATGGACAGTCTGTTCATGCGCTCATGTTAAGACTCATATGACATAAATTGACGATCATAAGGATGGATTACTGACCTTACAAATCAGCCCAATGCAGGAAACAAGCAAACATGACTGATGGTTCTAAAAGATAGATAACTTTAATGTTCCAGTGCACACATTGGAGAGACTCTACTTGTCTATTGTAATTGCAGAATTTTTGATGCTTGGCAAGATGTTTAAGGAAATTACTTTGAGGAGATACAGTTTAAATATGAATAAACGTGCTTGCATCCTGTATACTGATTACTCTTTAGATGCTTGATATAATATACCTAAAGTAGGGCCTAATGGATTAATGATACACCACACAAAATCTTTAGCTTTTAGTAGAAAAAAAACAACCTTTGGTTGAATAATGCCAAATTCTAATTTTATTTATTTTTTATTTTAGACAAACTTTCTATTTTTGTTACTGAGTTTGAAGTTATGATGGTGATAAAACATCCATCCATCCATTTTCTACCGCTTTTCCGAACTACCTCGGGTCACGGGGCATCAAAGCAGGATACACCCTGGATGGAGTGCCAACCCATTGCAGGGCACACACACTCACTCATTCGCTCACGCACTCACACCCTACGGACAATTTTTCCAGAGATGCCAATCAACCTACCATGCATATCTTTGGACCAGGGGAGGAAACCGGAGTCCCGGAGGAAACCCCCGAGGCACAGGGAGAACATGCAAACTCCACACACACAAGTCGGAAGCGGGAATCGAACCCCCAACCCTGGAGGTGTGAGGCGAACGAGCTAACCGTTAAGCCACCGTGGGTGATAAAACATAATAATATGCTGTTTGCTTCCGCTAGCACTAATATGTAATGTAATCTGAAAATACATGTTTAAAAAAATAAAGATTATTGACCATATATGAAGTCATCATAACATAACAGTGAACTTCACTATGCAGACATGTCTGTTATTTAATGTAAGGTCATAATGGAGCTCTTGTTCGGTAATGTTTGTGGTATTCAGGGAACATACTCAGAGGGTCACTAGAATGCAGTAAATGTACCATACCATAATCTGCCATATCTATCCATTTCTTTTTAATATTTAATTTTTCTTTAAGAAAATCATTTTCTTTTTCTGTCGTATTATCTAGGAAAGAACGAGAATCTCACATAATAGTGCAAAACAACATTAAATATTGAAGAGCTCTTTGCTCTTGCTACATCAACTGAGCATTCTGTTATCCAGAAGAGATCAATTGCACAGCCTCATAAAGAAAGCAAAAGTACATATTTTACACTCCTAATGTTTCTAAAAACATAATGTAGTATATACAATATATACTTTGTTAAGATTATTTATTTTCAACACAGAATTGATATTTAAAGATGCTTTCTCATTCCTGTATATCAGCCTATATGAATATATAAATAAGTATGAATTTCTAATTGTGGCTGTAAGACTTTGTTCTTCCCCAGAAAACACAAAGAAGATATTTTGAAGAAAGTTGGTTGTTAAACAGCGATGGCACCCATTGACTTGCATTGTTTTTTTTGTGTCCATGCAATGGAAGTGAATGGTTACCAACTTTTTTCTCAGTTTTGAATGTTGCTAACTTAATTCACAGTTCAATTCACAGGATTTGTGAGTTTGGTTTGAAATAAATCTTGCTGTATTTGTTTATCAATAATTTATAAGTTGTTTTTGTTGAGAGGTCAATTAATGTGATCTGATTCAAAGGTGTTTTTCTTGCTAAGTGTCCTCGTACACATTTCTAAACATAACAGTTTTTACATTGCATACTTTACATTTGGCACTAAAATGCAAACTTAAATGCAGAAAAAAAACTTTTACCAAATATATTTTGCCACAATCTTGTTTTAGACCCTGCAAAGGAGCTTCAAATGTTGTCCGTGTCTATAGCATCTAAATGTTTACACAGCATGGTAATATCATAAATCACATTCATAAGTCATACACTGCAGATTCAGGTCCAAACATTTGTCCAATAACACCATTGGTCTGGTTTACACAAGTATTTACAAACTCATGAAAATGTTTCATCTTCAATAAGATTCTCCAGTTCTCCTTCTCTGCTGCCAACACTGTTACTCCCCCTGCTGTAGAAAACATGGACCAACATAACATGAATATATATAATCACATAGCTACAGGACTGGAAAAATGTCCATCATGTTTAAAAAAAACTGATTATGAGCTGATTATGAACAGTTACCTTAAAGGGCGAAACAGCGCTGTATCCCTGCAGATATTATTGAGGGGACAAAAAATGTATGAATGTCAGCAAATGATCAGATAAAGTGGAATTGATTCAAGTGCTTATATTGAGGACTTACAAGGTCAGACCTCCAGGTGCCGACATGGACCTGCCCTGTCTGCGACCTTCAAAAGGATTACTGAAGGAACGCTTTCGCAACATGGATTTCACCAGGATCTTAACAGGTGCAAACATGTTAGATGTTAATTTTACAAGAAAACTTAACATAAATTATTCTCAATCTTATAACAACATATTGGAAATGGAAAAACACTGTCCTTTTTAAATGATTAAATATTGTGTTGTCAAACTTGACAAGCACTTTTCACTACTTTTCATTGGTTATATATTTGTAAAACCCGGTGACAAACATAAAGGGTGACTAATAATAATGATTTATGGCAAAAATAAACATCACAAAATATGGAGAAACAAGGAGGACAGTAAATTAGACAATATCAGTATTTATTAAAAATATGCAATCAGAGTTGTCTGGAGAAACTGTAATATTGTAGAATTTTGCTGATTTGTTTGTTTGTTTTGTTTGACAGCTCCCAGCATGCATTGCAGAATTGATCATTTATCAAGTTACTGAATGTCACAGGATTATTGCTTTGCTTTTTCCTTAATGTATGATATTGCTGTTGTCTTTTCAACTGTTAGATATTTCTTGCAACGTGATGCTCATAGAGGTAATAGAGCCAAACTTTGCAAATTGAGCAAAAATTATTTTAGTTGTCAAAAATTTGAACAGGGCATTCAGTGAATTTAGTCAATAACTCAAAGTCATATTACCCACAAGCGTTTTTATTTTTATATTGAGAGCTACTCACCACGGTAGACAGACTGGGAATTAGTTTCACAGAGTTCTGGATATCTTCAGCTGTGACCTCCACCACTGTACAGTGTTCCTCCTCCAGAGGTAACAGATCGGTACCATCAATTGTTACCCATGGGTGCAACTGGCAGGATTACACAGAATCACTTAAACCTTTTCTAAAGTTACACACAACAAGAACGCACCTTTTCAAGCATTATAATCTCACCTTCATTTCTGGTATCGTGATTCTAGTTTCAGGGGCTTTATGTAGCATTCTGGTAATGAGATCTCTCAACCACTCATTGATCAATGGCCTGAGGAAACAAAAGAAATTACACTTTATGTTTCGTATGATGTGAACAGATATGTAGGAAAACTGATGATACATCTTGCACAAAGTTGCATGTGAAAACTTGATAAATTAATTTTGTAATGCGATTTAAAGGACCACTGTGTGATTTTTTGTGGCATTTAGTGGTGAAGTTGAGAAATTCGATTCAAGGCACTAAACAGGCTGTCAAAGGGATCGGATGTTGTAAAATTAGATAACATATTTACGAAATGCGCTCTGTAGAGCAGTTTTTTCTGTTTAGGACTTCTGTAGAAACAACATGGTGAATTCCATGTAAGGGGACTTGCGGTGTATGTAGATATAGATAACAATGGTAATAAAATCATAACGCTTCATTTCGTATGTAATAAACGTGCAAAGAGAGAGCTTGTGACTGACTTGTCTGGAAACTCCACTGGCATGGTCCTGATTTTCTCATGCAGGCCTAGGATGTAATCATCATGAAAGGGACACTGCACAACAAAATATTCACAAATCTGTATTCGGTATATACAGAGACGCTCATAAAACCAATTTTTTAAATAGGTCTCACCCTTCCGAAGACAAAACTGTATAGAGTGATTCCCATTGCCCATACATCTAAAGCCTGAAAGCAATGAGTATTAAGAAACTGTTATATGTACATGTGAACAAAACTTTTACTGGATAAAAACAAGACTGTTTTCTGTTTTTTAGGGTCTTCTTACCCTGCCACTGAATCTCTGATCCTGGTCAGTCAGAGTTTCAGGGGCCATGAAGGCTGGAGTTCCTGCACTGTTTGACAGGAGAGCATCATGACCCTCAAACTCATTACTGACGCCAAAATCTGCTATCTTTATGTGGCCATCATCCCCCAGCAACAGATTCGAGGGTTTGATGTCTCTGTGAATGATTTTCTGATAGTGTACTACAAAACACAGAACAAACGAATTAGCAGCATTCTGTATCCGTTCAAAACTTACGCTTTAAAATATTCTTGTATACGGTAACTTACAGTATTCAATTCCCAGGATTACGTCTCTAAAGTACAAACGGGCCATATCCTCCGTCAGTGGAGTTTCTGTTGGGATCTCCATTATTGGACTAGGAATGGGTAAAAATAACAGAGAAACACATACAGAACTAGAAAACTCATTGAGTGTAGCAGTATTGCAGTGAGTACAGGTACAACTACTCACCCTTTAGGTACTAACTCAAAGACTTTGATCCAAACACAACACAAACAGACACAAATAGAATGAACTGTCAAAATAAAACAGTATATAATAGCCGATATAATAACTGGTAAATATCTTTACTTACCCATATGCAAGTTATCTTCAACAGGGTCATCAAGAACCTTCAGTTAAATATCATTGAACAGATAATGTTAAGTTGCACATTACAAAAATCAAGTAATATGTAACTTATATGCGTAAAGAAACATTGGACCCAAAAAAATCCATCATCATTTAGTCACCCTCAATTTCCAAATCTTTACAAATGTCTTTGTTCTAATGAACACAGACAAAGATATTTGGAAGAATTTTTGTAACCAAACAGTTCTTGGGCACAATTGAATACCATAGTAGGAAAGATTGCCTTATACATTTCATTGAAATGACCTCAACATAAAATATTTTTAGGAAAGCAAACTGGAGCACTTTTCACCATTGTAATTTTTCCAACAAAGTTAGTCAATGGTGGCCAAGAACTACAAGCATTCTTCAGAATATCCTTCTCCATGTTCATCAGAACAAAGACATTTATACAGATTTGGAAAACTTGAGAGTGAGTAAATGACTGAATTTTCATTTTAGGGGTGAACTGTTCCTTTAAGGACACTAAAGTTCTGACTCACCTCAACTAATTTAACAATATTAAGATGGTCAAGTTTTTTCAAGATAGCAATTTCTTGATATATTCGGTCCAACAGGCCATGAGGCTTTGAAATATTCTCCTGCGATCCATTAGATTCTCTGGAAGGCGGGCGTCCTACAAAACCATCACACAAAATTCACTTCGGAAGTTACAATTATGTTTACAAAAGAAGTTTATTCATAATGCTGATGCACTTTCTTTATTGCTTACTTGTGAATCCAAACTGCCTCATTAGCTTCTTTTTGGAAACAAGCTTCATAGCCTAAAATATATTGAGATGTATAATAAGTATTACGAATATGTTATTTATTATTGTAATGACTTTCATTTCGGCATTAGATTAAATATTTACTCACGTAGTACTGGTCATCATCTTCATTATATGCTAGTTTGACCACACCATATGAACCCTGAGAAAATAAAAGACCACCATCCGAGTCACCGTTCAATCATATTCCATTGATATTTGTATGATTATAACAACCAACAAAAAGTTGAATTTCTAAGCAAAAGCGCTCACTTTTCCAATCGCATTCTTTAATTTATACTGGTTGAGCTGAACACAGTCCTGTGAAAAATAAGAAGGACATTTTACCACAGCATTACATAATATGCTATTTAAGGACAGTTTGCCCGAAAATGTACATTCTTTGATCATTCGTTCACACATTTCAAGCCTGTATGACTCTTTTCTTCTGAAAAAGATATTTTGAAGAATGTTGGTAAACAAACAACATTTACCCCCTTTGACTTCCATCATATGGACACAAGACCACTGAGACATTTCTCAAAATACCTTCTTTTATGTTCCAAAAAGTCATACAGGTTTCAAACAACATGACAGTGAATAAATGACAAAAATGTATTTTTGGGTACACTATCCCTTTAAATAATCTGAATTATAATTTTACTGCATTTTTATAGTAATGTAGGAAATGTAAAGTTCAACTCACATCGCCATCAGAGATAGACACCCGTTTGGATTCAATAGTGGGTCTCCTGGCTGTCCTCGAGGTAGGGCCGTAACTTGATCGCTCCTGCAACGACAGTTTGCGATCCGAGAGATTGAGGCGATGTGGGGTGGTCCTGTAGCCATTTGGTGGGGTCATCCGGTTGGCTGCCACATTCATGGCTGCTACCATATCAGCCAGTTCTGCATGATAATCCGGGTCCAGATCCATTCTGTTGGCTTTGTCAGCACTCATAGCTGTTCTGCTTCTGTCAGAGCTGCTTATACCACAGTCAACATCTCAGCGATTTCACAGTGTTCAGTATTACTGTAAAATTAAAGAAGGATTGTTGTCTTGACTGTTCTAAAAAACATGTCACACCTTCACACAAATTTCTCATAACTAAATTGAAAAATGTCTAATTCAATAAGATCAATGACATTTTCTTTTGTTAATGAACCACATTTCAAAGTTTGAGCACACTTCAACTCTCATAAAAACTGCTAAACACAAAAATGCATCAATGCTCGAAACCTATTAAACTCAAAACCCATCATCTCATAAATGTGCATGAACAAAACACACTGTTTATAATATAAATAAAAAATCTGTTATCATATAGTCCGAAACAGACTATAAAAAATCCTGTGCATTAACTGTTGCAATTGTCGCATAAAACCTCATATTGATAAAGAAAGAATAAACACTTTCACAACGTCATATCTGTTAAATATTAAAAAGAACAAATACTGTATGTCGGCTTGTAAAACATTAAAAACATTGTCTCACAGGAATAAGCAGCGAGCTGTTACGCAACCCCAGTTGAAGTGATCAGCCTGATCTCATTGTTTAGCGTTGCATAAGAAGTTGACATAGAACAACGCAAACTGATTTGTATGAGTTTCACAGATTTCTTACAGGATTCATGGACATTTTAAAAATACTTACACAGAGCAGCAGGTGTGTGTAGCCCCGGTCATTGTTTCTTATAGTCTTTTCTTCTGCTCATCAGGAACAAAACCAATGTGTCTCACAAGAAGCGATGACTGAGGGATCATGGAGGTTAAGAGGATTAACTAGTACAGTTAAGTGAACTGAGGCTATATCTGTAGCAAGAGCCTGTTTACATTTACTGGATGCACTCAGTGAAAGGACTCAAACAGAGATCAATGAGTTGTTGGGTATACTGTACGTCACATTGGGGTTAAACAGGTAGTTAAAAAAAACCTGGTCTTACTGTATGTTCACAAAAATGTTCCTGAAGCAGGACGGGTAGGAAATGATTGGCTAAGTAGTTAAGTGCTTGAATCTTTTGAAGTCAAAGAATAACAGGATTCCCAATTTGAGGTGAAAGTTACAAACTCCTTCGAGACAGTTTATTAGGTGGAAAGATCAAGTGTTACGTAACTTCTTAAGTGCTTAGACAAAAAGGCTGGATTCAAATCAAACCAACCTACCGAAAGCACATTCAGAATTATAAAGCTTGTATTTTGCATTTATGTGGGTTTCTTTTTTTATTACAGTTTATTTATCGTGCCAATTAAAACTATTTAATAACGTAAATGCAACTTACATGTAACTAGGGATTATGCTGACACCAAAAAGTTTTTATTTTAACTCATCTTAATAAGGCAATTTAGCAGTTTTACGTTGTTTTACAAGTTAAGATATAAGTATAATAATGACTAGCCAGAATTTGAAAAAAATAAAGTCAAATTGTAAAGTCTGTTTGATTGACTTAACAATTTAAATTGGTAGTTCAGCCAAAATTGAAAATTCTTTCATCATTTATTAACTCTGTCATCATTTAAAACTTGTTTGACTTTCTTCATGTTCTTCTGCGGAACACAAGACAAGATATTGTGTACACCGTTGCTAACCGAACAGTAGGGGCAGCCGTTGTATGGATACAAAACCAATGCAAGTCAATGGTATTGCCTGTGTTCAGTTACCAACATTTACTCAATAGATCTTCGTTTGTGTTCTACAGAAGAATTCAAAATGACACGAGAGTGACAAATCGATTAAAGAATTGTCATTTTTGGGTGAACTATCACTTTAACAAACACAATGTACAATCTACAGGCCGGTGAGCCTAAATTCCGTCAGAGCTCTCCAAGGTGCTGAAGGTTCACTCACAATTATTTGTGCACGAGCGTCATGTGTTGGTCTCTTTTGTAGGCATGGGGTGAGAGTTTGGCCCATTATTAATTCGGAAATCTCTACGTAATCAGTCTCTCTGAAGCGTGTGATCATGTTTCAATGGATCATGTACCTCGACCTCACATCATCACTGCAGTCAAGGCGTTGCAATGTATCGCGAATGGGAGTCGACGGTATATTTGGATTATCTAAAATGTCTAAACACTGCTCAACTTCTGGATCTCTTGGAAGACGACGAGACGATACGCGACACTGTCAGGATCAATTCAAAGGTACAGCTCAAGAGCAAATGACAAGAAACTTCACCAATAAAACTTGTACAAGTACACTTCTTTGAAGTGGTTTTATTTCATAATTACAAGTATTACGTCATCCTTATTATCAGAAATGAAACGTAAATTTAAATATTTCATACAGATCTAAAAATGGACGAATATCAGTGATTTGGCATTATGAAGGTTCACTTTCTGGGGTGCCTGTTTGCTAACATTTGGGGTTTTGTCTGCAGTCACGGGGTCTTCAGAGGTCCAAAATAATCTTTCAGGCATCGAACTCTTGGCTTGCAGAACAGAATTTAATATATCAGCCATATCTCGCCAAAACAAAACTACTTTTGGCTGAAAAACATCGCGATCTCGGTGAGCTGGTCTCATCTATTCGACGCAAACAGAGAAAGTTGGGTAAGGTCTGAATGTGAGATTGTTTTTTATTATGTAAAAGTCATGAAGATATTATTTAGGCCATTTGAGTTGACATTTCTTGTGCCATATGCAGAGACTTTACAGCAGAGATTCAACCTTCGATTGATCCATTCATCATTTAAAGAGAAGATCGATTTTTCCCTGAGAGAATCAAAGGTGAACTAGATTCATAAAACCCTGATTCAAGACTCATGCATGTTCCCAGCTCTAAACTAAAATAAATATTTTGCATTACAGAATATTTGGCAAAGATTCGTAGAGGGAAAACTGCTGCCGTCTGATTTTGTTGAATCGCTTCAAAACACACGGAAATTATACCACACACGTCTGGTTCAGGTTGAGAAGATCCAGAATCTAATCCGACAAACGGATTATGAAAAAGTTATTGGACATCACCTAACCCTCCTGCAAACACCAACCAATATCACTATATGCGCTGGCATCTCTCCTGTTATCTTTCTGCCCGATCTTCATTTACAGACATCATATCTGACTCCGCTCCTGCAGCATGGCTGTGTTGATTCTCGTTTGATATCCAACAATGAACTGGATCATAAACAAGGTCATTGTAAGGGCAGAGAGAGTCATAAATGGCCACAAACACATTTTCATTTACAGCCACTTAAGAAGATTTACAAGCCCAAGACTCCAAAGTAAACATTGGCTGATGATCTAGACTATCTTTATAGCTGTCAGGAAATGTGATATGAAGGCTGTTCTATGGTTATGGCTATAGATAAGCTTTAATTTGATCTAACATTTAACTCGTTTTTGTATTTCGGCATGTATACATCAACACGTTGAAACAATACCATAACATTAAATTAATGGTATCTCTATATTTAGTTGGTTAGTAGACTTACTTCTATTCTGAGAATTTCAAGAGGGTCCGCTGGGGGTCCAGTTCCTTGATCAGTCTCATCTCTCTAATTAGAGCTCATTAAACAGGCAGAGAGAGGCTAAAGGAGAGCTTTTGTCTGCCTGTAGGCTTCTTTTGTGTCTGGATAATACTTTGGTTACATCACTGTCAGTATGCGCCATTGTCTGTCACTGCTCAAATTGGGCAATTTTCTCATCTGTCAGCCAAATGTTTAAAGCCTTTTGGGCAGCTCAATTTGACAGACAGCGGATAACATTTATAAACAGTATAACTTCACATTGAGTGTTGCCACATTGCACGTGGACACAATACAAAATGCTTTATTATAAAAATATTTGATTATTGTACATAAACAACTTTCCTAATGCTTACATAATTAAAGGTTCCGGAAAAAATCCCAGTATGTACCACATTGTGTCGTATAACAAATGAATTAATAAATAACAAATAATGCACATACACCACAGATAAAAATAGAATAAAAAGCACACACACGCAGTTTTGGATAATGCTAATTTTCTTCTGTAAACTTTGAAGCAAATATTTTAGCGATTCTCCTGGTCTCTTCACTTCTCTGTGATGGAGGGATGTTGGGTCTTGATCGCATCATTCTTCGAAATGCATTTGATTGATTTGCAGTCTCCTAAAGCGATTTGAATAACAGTAATTACAATATAGCAACAAATGAAAAAACGTCTAGACTAGAAAAGTGGAAAAAAATATCCACGTTACCAAATTTAATGAACATTTCTATATGATAACTGTCCAAACTTATGTAGTATGACAACAGAAAAAAATCAAACCTACAGGTAACAATTACACTAATTAGCAAGAGTCAAATTCTGGCCTTAAAGGCCCAGGGTTTAGTGGCATCTAGTGGCATCTAGTGATGAGGTTGCGAATTGCAACCAACGGCTCACACCACCCCTCAACCCTCCCTTTCAAAGCACTATGGCGGCTGACACAGAACTAAGATGTCATTACGTTTTCACTTCTTTGCTTAAGGATATTTACGAAAGCATTTACGAAACGCACTCTGTGGAGCAGTTTGTCCATGTAGGGTCACTGTAGAAACAACATGGTGAATTCCAAGTAAGGGGACCCGTGGTGTATGTTAATAGAAATACCTAAAGTAATAAATACATATTTATATATGTATATATTTATAGCTTCATTAATCAAGTTCTTAATTCACCTCTGAAGACATCCTCTTTAAAATCACACATTGCACCTCTAAGTGTCTTTTATCTATGTTTTCCCTTTTTCTGTCATTATTAAACACTTCCAGCCCCCTGAAGACACTGAATTCTTATAAAATAAAACAAATAAAAAAAAAACACTTACAGACTCAACTGCAGTTGAAGGAAACACAGGTGCCATCCTTAAAGCTCTCATGGATGCCTCCAGATGGTGGGTCGGCAGGAAGAAATTTGGAATCTCTGCAGACTCTGAACTGTAAGCAAGTGGTTTAGGTAAACACGTAACACAGATCTACCTACAAATAAACTTTTCTGTGACACAAAGCCTGTAAGCATACCGTTTTGGTGTCTTCTCGTCACTTTCATCATCCGGTTCTGCACCAGACTCTGAGGCAGAAGGTACATTCGGTCTATCTTCCCTTTCTTCAGCCTCACTGTTACTTATGTCACAACCCTCCACTTCACTAATACTGGAGAGAGAACAGACTCTATCCAGACCATCTGGAGATTGATTCTTCTCCCTGTGATCTTCACTTCTACATGTATCAAGATCACTCCCAGCTTCTGATCGCCCACCGTCGTCTGAATCAGAGTCGATTTCCTGGAATTGTGCTGTCAATGATTGCGGGTTGACCTCTGGTGAGAGCTTTCTTCTGTTCGTCACTTCATCTTGAGCATGGTAGGGGTTGTTTTGAGTGTGATGTTCCACTAATTCCAGACTCTCCAGGGATCCCATTTCTGGGTCAGACAGAAGGCTGGTCCACGGGCTGGTTCTGTCTGTGACTGAGGTGACCTCATTTAGCGTTCGTGGCTGTAATAAAGTCTCCTCAAAGTCTTCCTCTTGATCTTCGAATTTATCTTCATCTCCATCTTCATCGGACAGGTTTTCGTTATGGCTGTGTTGTGGTTGGGCATCTTCAGGAAGAATGGATGACTGTCTGGTGTCTCTAGGTGTTGGA
This sequence comes from Triplophysa dalaica, assembly GCF_015846415.1. Classification (NCBI taxonomy): domain Eukaryota; kingdom Metazoa; phylum Chordata; class Actinopteri; order Cypriniformes; family Nemacheilidae; genus Triplophysa; species Triplophysa dalaica. Next base: position 9,708,721 of record NC_079550.1, on the reverse strand, counting down.
CTGCTGATTGGTGAGGCATCTTCACTCTCCAACCTTACGTCTTTATGAGCGTGCAGTTCTGTCTCAGAGCTCTCAGACTCTGATAATATCAGCTGATCAGATCTTAAATGTTCAACAGCAGGTGTATCTGAGTTTATATGTAGAGTTGATGTTTCTTCTGTTTGGTGTTCACTTAAACCTAACGAAAAGCCATAAAATCAAGCTCATCCCAGATAATATATATGACTTTATTTCTTAAAAGAATAATTTTAAAACTTTGTGACATGACTTCTAACACAGGATCAAGCCAACATGAAGAAGCCCCAAAAGGTCAATCATTAAAGCAATCAAAATAACTTCAGCTTTATAAATTAATGATTCAACTTCAGTTAATACATTTCTTCAGAAGCACAACGTACATGTATGAGGAATTAATAATATTTTAGCTTTAGTTTAATAAAAAAAATGATGTAAATTTTTATCAAACTATGTATTTATATTAAATTAAAATGTACATTCAATGTTTTATTATGAACTAATTTAATTGATTACTGTTGTGTTAACTTTACTATTCACATAATATTTACATGCAATTACTAACATATAATAATACAAAACTAGAAGTTAGTTTTTAAATTTGTGTTCATCCAAAGAAATCAAGTCAAACGCCAGTAAAATATGAGAATTTAGTTAAACTTGACACAATGTTTAACCAAATCAGAGAAAATCTGCAACATCTCACCCTTAATAATGTTGTTGACCTCTCCCACCAGCTGATTGGACTTAAACAGCAGTTTTGTGGTGTCTGTCTCCCTGAGGTCTTCCTGCCTGGAGGTTCCTCTCATTTCACTCAGCTTTGGGAATGTTGGATTGGTCAACTTTCGACTGAAGTATCTCTGAATATCATCCAGCTCGCTGAGGTTTTTCCTTGGAGCACAACAAAAAACGTTAAAATCGCACATAAAGTAATTTAAAAAGTGAATTAACCATTTCATTGATCTGACATAGAAAACTGTCTAGCGTACCTCAGAGCAGAGAAGACAGCTGAACTGGAGGAGTGGGCCTCTCCAGCCAATGAGGAGTTAGATGATCTCTCACCCTCATGCAGAGTCTGATGGAACAACCTCACGTTGTCCATGTGCTCGTCGTGCCTATCCGTCACACTGGACCTGAGAGCAGATGGCCATTGACTTATGCATTTTCACTTAGGCTTCCCAAACAATCGTTAACATTTATCTGTATTAAATACCTGTCAGACAGCAGTTTTTCAAGATGTCCAGGAGGCGTGCTGATCCTCTGCTCTGAGAATCGACTGATGTGGCTCGGGAAGCTGCTATAGGTGGCCGTAGTTTGATAGCAAAGCGGTAGAGCGCTAAAAAGAGCCTGCAACAGACAATGAACATACTTGTAACCTGCAGAAGCTATAATATTTTGAGTTTATTTGAGGACGAAAGTCAAACTGATGTACACTAGAGTCTGTGGCGCTGGATTCGTGTGCCGGCTGTCTCTGGGCCCGGAGATCCAGTACCGCCCGCAGAGGAGACACAGACACTTTCAGCTGACCCTGACACAGCCCGCTGAAATCATTGATGTTGTACCAGCCGCAAACTGATTTAAACCCTGACAGAAGAGGCGACAGGTCTACAGACGCAAATCCAATCACCCGCTCCACCTCTGGGAAAAGAGAATAACAGTTTAAAGCAATGCTATTGAAACTACAATATGAAAATAATGCAATGCAGTCGCACACTAGATAAAAGTCATTACCTCCTTTATGCCACACTTTGAATACCAAAGATTGATGTGGATCCACAAGAAGCTGTTTTGACAGCCTACCAGATGAAAAGAGAGCATATTTGACAGTGTTCTTTTGTGATTTTTAGGTGGCAGATCAAGAACAAAATGAATGGATGTACCTGCATTCTTGTTGGTGGTCCCAGACAGGGCAGTCAGAGTCTTTTACTAACGCTGTGGTCGCTGTGCCAAGGGCATCGGCAGTGGCGTATGACACACAGCAGCTGGGTAAAGCTCCAGCCCGCTCAGCAAGAGGACAACCTGAAGAAGACAACAATGTCACAACATTTAATACAGCCTCAGAAAAAATAAAGAGACCATTTGAAAATGTATTTCAGTTTTTCTGAATTTACTATTATTGGTATGTGTTTAGGTCAAATTGTCATTTTTGTTTCGGTTGTTTTGGTCATTCATTTGATTTGTATTAAGAGGTAGGAGTTTTTTAAGAATAGGAGCCTTTTACAAAGAACCGAAAAGCAACTTTTAGTAAAGTTTAAAACTGATTCTTAAGTTCTGACTTAAGGGTTGTAAATTAAGGACTACAATGATTTAAACCCAAAATGGCCAGCCTTGACCTCTGAATCAGCCAATAGGGAACCGGTAAGGGTTAAGTCAGAGCAGCATTGCACCATTTATTCATGACTGAATTAAGATATTATTTAATTCAGACATAACATTAATATGTATATATATTAATTTATTTATATACTGTATACTGCTGCAATCCATAACTTATTTGTTATGAATAAAAATTGTTATTGGGCATGTGCTGTCTGCCTACTTTCCCCTGATTTACAACGGTAAGCTTATAATAGTGATTGATAAATATATTGAGTTGTAAGATTTTGTGCGAAATTTTACATCGCTTGACGTCAAGCCATATGAAGATAATTAAGTAAAGTTACCTGCAATTTCATTTTTCAAACAGAGATGTCGACAGAGTACAGAGCAAATTGAAAATATGTATCCATTTTGGCTTGGCTTCATGCACTTTTAATTGAGATTTAACAGTTAATTAAAAGTATAAAGTTGCTGAGGCACACCCTATTATAGTACATAAAGAAAAGGCCATAAGCTGCAAATCCTTAAAAAATTATTTAACATTGTTTATATTATTATATTATTTCATGTACTCCCTCTCATCATATCATTCCAACACATTGTTTCTTTGTTGTAAAAGCCATGGTACCTGCTTCTGTTCTGCCATCTTATTACTCTTAACTAGGTTAGGAGACCTCTTCAGCTCTCCTCAATAATTTAGGAGTTGAGACCAAGTCTTAAGACTTAGGAAACTTTATGAATCACAAGTATTCTTAAATCTAGGAATAAGAGTAAAATGACATCATTCTTAGAATTTTGACGCATTTAAAAGTAAAATTTTACTCTAAGATGCTTTATACATACAGGCTCTGATATTTAAAGTGAACTGTTCCTTTAGCCCTAAGTAACTTGTCTGCAGACTCAAAAGTGATTTTTAGAAAACACAAATGTATCTTTACCCTTCAGACTCAGTCGCATGGCTCTGTCTACAGTAATGTTGGCTAGGAAGGTGTCTTCACTGTTGACTTCTGTGGCTGGTTGAGGGTCAGAGTTTACAACCATGTTCTTCTGCTGTCTGCTGGGGGATTGAGATGGTCCAGGCAGCAATGTGGTGGAGAGGTCTCCACCCTCTTCATCCTCTCCTGAGCTGTTGAGCTCCTCGCTGTGGGCGGCTTGAGACTCGTGTGGTGCAGAATCTGCCGTTGCAGTGATGTGGACTCTCAAAGCAGCACCACTCAGGTTCACGGCCGAGCGATTGAACAACGAATAGACACCTACCGTGAGAATGAAAAATTACCTAAATTAACCAATCAGAAAGTAATATTCAAGCAAACTAGAACAAAATCAATTTGGAAGATCAAATCATGTATTAAATAGATGTATGAGCTTCAATGGTCCCTTTAAATATCTCTTACCACTGATGGTTTGGTGGTGCTTCGAGGTGTTAGCAAGAGCAGAAAGATCCACAAAAGCAGAACCCACAAGACGATCAGCGTTGTGAGGCCGGACTCTCTTCTCCTTCCCAAAAGCCACCCACATCTGAACCTCCATCCTCTCCTCTCTCAGGTACCATCGCAGAGGCCGAGTCCTCCTTAAAACCACACTCCTGGTCCCCTGAAACGCCACTGTGGCTAAACCCACTTCTACCTCGCTCTCTTCCACAACAGGGTGTCTGAGTTCCGAGCAGATGGTCTGCTGGTCGTACAGTTTGTATCTGTAGTAGCAGTATGTGGAACGCTGTAAGTCTTCATGTCCGGGCAGCAGTAGACAATGGAAGGGTAACCACGCCCTAGGCATGGAAACGGATACATTTAGAGTCTTTGTGTGTTCTTCCAAAGCCTCTTCATCTTCTGTGTCGGCCTCATCGTCACTGTCCTGGCCAACATCCCAACCCAGCCCACGGGCTGAAGTGATGACCCGCTCTCTGTCAGCATGGTGGGAAAAATGTATGGAGATTTCAAGCCCACCTGCAGAAGTTAGCCTGTGGGAGGATACCGTTTTCCGAGGCGGGGAGAGACTGTACCAGCCAGATTTCCCTGTGAAATATTCAAACAAAACAGCTTTGAACTAAAACTAGTCATTATGCATGACACAAACAATTAAAACGATTTCATACCAGTCCTTTTACGAATGAGATCTGCAAGCTTTATTTTCACAGTGCCCAAAACAGTGTCCTTAGATTTGGTGTTGACCACTAAAAAAGGAAAATAGAAACATTCAGTAAGTTTTATAATTTAAACTGTAGTATCCTTACAAATTTCACCATTACTTTAAGGTTATTAAACAAAACAAAACAGCACAAAAAGGTGGTACACTCACTTTTACGAGTGTCTCTGTTGTAAATGGTAAAGATGGCCACTGCATCCTGCATGAGTTCAGCCAGACTGACGCTCTCTCCGCTGTCTCTCTGCACCAGCAGGTTACAGCTGAATTCTGTATGATGCTCAAACTCTGGACAGAAACTTCTTGCAGCCACACGTGTGCTCCTCACCTCGCTGTCCGGCAGGAATGACAACTGCATGGTGACGAAAGAGTTGACTCCTACTTCTGCATAATATTGCAGCGAGCTGTCTGCATCCGCGAGAACCCTGATGAACAATACAATGTACTTTTAAAGAGACGGTTCACAGAAAATAAATAAATCAGCCGAATCAAATACAGCCATCCCAGAATCTCATTGCATGATAACTAATGTGCTTTGAAATTGAGAAGACATTTTTATTTTGGGGTAAACTACCATGAGTAAGGCTGACATTGGCGATCTGATAAACAAGTGAAAAACAATATGAATACTGGGTTAGTAGTAGCTTCACTCACATTGCACCTGCTTGTAATCCAGCTGCTCTGTGCACCTCCACAGCCAGTATCACGCTTCGAGAGGGCACCACCCCCCCCTTCAATCCCACACTCCTCATTGGCCGAAATTTGTATTGAATGCTCACTTCAAGAAGCCCTACAAGCAAGTACAGATCAAATAAGTTGACCTGTTTTGTAAAAAAAACACTTCAATTTATTTATTATAAAAACATGAATCCAGCTACCTGATGGCTGAGGCTCCACATCAGATGAACTGTCAGTTCTGGGTACCAGAGGGAGTGAGAAGAGCTGTGTATCGGATCGACCCTGTTTCTGCATAGTGACCATGGCACACAGTTTGGACATGGGCAGAAGTCCCCTGGCTACAAGCTGATCTCTAACGTTTGGATAATAATACCTGCAAATAGTTTTGAAAAGCATGTAAATAAAAAAACGTAAAACAAAAATACAAGAACCAAATTAAAGATGTAAAATATTAGCTTTTTGCAGTATTCAGAACCAATCTAAATAAATTTAGAATTAGGAAAAATGTTATCTGTGGGATTTTTGTATTTTTGCTTTTTGTACTTGACCAAAGAAAGTATCTAAACATTTATAATTAAAACCGAGAAATAAACTACTATTTAATACGGTTTATAACATTTTTGAACCTATGTTTAGTATTCACATGTGTCAAAATCTTTGTGTTGGTTTACCTGCACCACACTTCAAACTGCACGCCTCCTCCATTCCTCAAGCCCTGATTGGCCAGCGAGCTAAGCAGTATTCTCTGTACTGGAACATCAGGTGGAGCCAGCAGAACATGAGTCTCAGTGTGCCCAAACACTGGATCAGGCACACATAGGGTGGTCTCGGTGCGGAAGGCCTTGAGATCCACATCTGTGTAAAAAAGAAAAATAGAACCTTAATGAAAAAAGCAACAAAGCGAAGTCATTTGATGCAGGCTGGAGGAAAACAACTTACTACTTTCAACAACACTCAGATCCATATCCTCCCCTGAGTCATTTTGTGCAGGGAAGGAATATTGGATGTAGCAATCGGCTTCTCCCCAAACCGTGGATTGTAGAGGGGTCAGTCCCTTCACTCTCTCTACTCGGAGCAAGAAGACGTGCTCGCGCAAAACGTCTGTTGCGGCAACAGTACTCGCCTACAAGAATATCAAACATACAGCATCATGACGAAAGCTGCATTTTTAGCATCTGTATTGCTTAGGGTTTTAAAGAGAACCAACCTTTGTTTCTGTGTGCGGCCGATGGTCTAACATGTGAACAGGTCGAGGCAGCGGCGACATGTGCACCAGCTCATCTTCTCGCATTCGCTGCAATGCTGCGATCTGCTGCGCCTGACCCATCGCCAGACAAACCCTGAGGTTTCCACGAGTATTCCCCGTAAACACATCAACCACAGGCATGTAACTGTCTACCGCAACCACTGGATACTGAGACTGCAAGAGCAACTCAGAGATCTTGGGGTCCCTGATGACAATTTCAAATAATTATTTTGAGATTTTTACAAGCTTATACTTCAGGAAGAAAGGAATATTATTTGTACTTTTAAACGTTTAAACCAAAACAGTAACCAGTTGCAAATAACATTTAGAGGGGTCATATGGTGCGAAAATGTGTTCTTCTGTGTCTTTGGTGTGTTATAATTTGCCCATGCATGTCTTAGACACGTAAAATTGCAAAAGTTTAAGTGTCTGAACAAAAGATGCCTTCTATCTAAAAGTGAATGCTCACCCAGAACTGCCTGAACTACCAAAAAAATCTGCGTGTTTCCGAGAGGTGGTGCAAAGAGGAGATACAAACACATATGTGGAAAATACAGCGTTTTTTAACCTTAAATCGTGTATACACATTGAATTACATCTAAAACAAACAATAATATTTGTTTTAGCCGCGTCATATCACCCCTTTAAACTTTACAGCTGCTGAAAAAACCATTTCAAGTATTTCTGAATTTACTATTTATAGGTAAGTGTTTGGGTAAAATTATCATTTGTGTTTTATCCTGTGAACGACCAACAATATTTCTCCCAAATTTCAAACAAAAATATGGTTTCTATTCGCATTATTTGCAGAAAATAACAGAAAACATGCTCTGTACTTTTTCAGACCTCAAATACTGCAAAGAAAGCAAGTTTTAAGCAATACAACAGTAATATTTGCACATGTACTTAGGAAATGTTCAAAATCTTTTTATTTTTGTGACAACTTTTATTTTTATCACAGTTTTCATGTTTCTTGTCATGCTGTCAGTCTTTCACATTGCTTTTGGATGACTTTATGTATTTGTGAACATTGTTATTACGGTAAAATGTGTGTGACCTATCATTTCTTGGTTCTGGTCAAAAAATTTTTTTATATTTATTCATAATATATGTTTGCCTACTTATATATTCATCACCTTGTATATTTCAGTTCTTCTGAAGCGTGGCAGCAAGCTCAGAAATGCTATGGTGGTTTCAGCCTTAAAGTCTGATGTAGAATCAGATGCAATAACTAAACTTTATTAGACAGATCTGTTGTTGTAACATTTACCTGAAGGACATGTAGAACTGGTGGAGAGGTAGTTTCACTAAGCCGAGGAGTTTATCATGATCTGAACTGCTTGCCCTCAACCAAACCTCAATGACCATCATATTGTTCTTCATTCTCTCTAACAATCTGCTGGTAAGTGTGACAGGAGCCACCTACAGAACATCAAATAAAACATAACATTAATAAAAACAAAACATCAGAATTTTTTTTTACATTACACAAAACATTCCATCGAACAAGACATCAGGAACTTTCTTGAGGTACTAACCTGAACAAAGCTGAATGTTGGATGTTTCTGACCCCAGCTGACTGCCGATCGAGCTGCCTCATCTGATCCCAGAAACTTACAGTTTAAATACACGTTGGGCTGCAAGGGTGCGCAGTTCAAATCTTTTCCATGCGGGACAATGAGCAAAGTATGAAGCAAAACGGCAGGCTCCTCTGTATCGTACTGGGTCAACCTATGAGGAGAAGCCTGGTATTTGGCATGAGGTGATGTTGGGCGTGATCTGCTGTGAGGAAGCTGAAGACTCTGAGCTGGATGAATTCTTTCATTAGGAGATGGGTCTCTCCTGTGGTCCCTCACACACAAACCCCTCTCACCATCAATCTGTTCGGCCAGGTGAGCTTTTTGTAGAACACTCTTTGGTGGCTTTTTGTTGGTGGAAAATCCATTCTTGTCTGATGCAAATTCAAATGTCACCTTAAAAAGTAAAGATTTATCTAATAGGCATGTGATGCATAAACCCCTTAGATCAATAGGAAATATATACATTTGGTGTACATATGACATCTAGATTACCTTGAGTGGACCAATTCCGCTTTTATCAGTGATTCCCTCTGGTCTTTGAACAGGTAGGGCGGCAGAGATGCTATGCGACTCACTTTGCATGATGGAGCTCAGAGGAAACATTGCTGATCCAATGAGGATGGGCTAAAGCATCAAAAGAGACACGTTCAGTCCTCTAAAAATATGAGAAGCCCCATTGTTTTATAGAGTTTATATATTAAAAGTCACACATTGCACTTACTATCTTTTGGAAGCTATTTCTGGAGTAGATCTTGAACGAAACGTTCATTTTCAGCCACTGTTTAATAGATGACCTACTAAACCGCACTGGAAACAAACTTTGGTGCTGAAACATCACCGCTAAACAAAAAACAAATCACTAGATTGTTTTACTAGTTCTTGGTTAGGTTCATTTGTAAAATTCTTTACAATTAATCGACTCACCGCCCTCTATAACTTTATTAGAGACAGCTTTTGAGATCTCTGAAGGCACAAGCTGAACATCATCGCATCCAGTGGAGACGAGAGGGAAGAGAACCTCGACAATATAAGACCTATAAAAACATTTATTTTAGTTTATGCAAATCTTGATGCAGAATTTTCAATGTTATAAACTCTTATTAATATTTTCTTAATGTTTTACCATTTCTTTGTGCCAAGAGGGCGAGGTGGTTTCCCTTTCCCAGGGAGTTTTCCTAAAGTACTGTGAACTGGAGCTTTCAACTCGCTGACGGTGACCCTGGCAAAACGAACATCTTCAAGGTCAGCAATCTTTTCCACACCCAGGCCGGAGAAATCATCTGTGACTTCTGAACGCTGCTGGTCACCAGACTTCACCCTTCAAAAAACAATAAAGCGAATTTACACCACACATGAACAAAAACCTTTACGATCATATTTACATTTTTAGCCATTTTTCAACTTTTATGTCTATTTTCTCTGCCACAAGAATTGGGTGTGACTGACCTGATGTTTTTAACTGGGGATGGCTTCTTCTCAGTACCAGTCTTCTGATCCTCATTCAAAACCTCATCTGATATCTAAAATGCATGTATTCAAAAACCATGAAGGAATGATTGGTCATTCTGTGAAAAATACACAACGAAATGTTTTTTAGCTCCGAGTTCTACTTAATGACTTACCGGAGGTTTATAAAAGAGATTTTCCAGAAGACTCTGATCATACTGAGGATCATTGAGCTCACTGTCCATCAGCACACTGCTGTGATCAGAAAAAGACTCTGGAGGAGAACCTTCTCCATTCCAGAACTGAAGCACTGATCCATTAACACTACAAATTAAGCCATTATGAGTATTTAAGAGACACAAGCAAAGATAACACTCATAAGATTACAGGAATAGATACATTTATAGCTCATTCTTCCATAAAACACAAGTAGATGTTAAACAGAATTTTAGTGGCAGGCCATCTCAGTCACCATTTAGATTCACTGTACATGTAACACCAGTAAATATTGGCTGAGGCTGTCAGTCCCTAACATTTGGTCTTTCTTTGTTCAATGGAAGAAATAAACTCATACAAGTTCCAAACAATATGACATGACCATATTTTCATTGTTGTGTGGGTTTATTATCCCTTAAAAATAAAGTGAAAGTAGCCTTGACTACCTTCCCAGAAGCAGATCAACGGCCATGTCCTCTGTGTTGACCCCATGTTGACTTGGCTCCTCAAGTAAAGAATGCTGGAGTTCTGTTTGCAGGATGTTCTCCAGAAACTGTCCTGAAGAAGGCCTCAGGGGTCTTTAGGATAAACCACGTTTAACAGAATTTATTGAATGCATACTTCTATCCAATAGTCTTCTGCTTAGATTTAATACAGAGAAATTATTAAAACAAAATAGTTCTTACAGAGCTTCAGTGTTGTCTCTGAGCAGAGGAGGATGAAAGTCCTTTATAGGAACATCTGACTCTACATCTGACTTTAAGGCTGAAACCACCATAGCATTTCTGAGCTTGCTGCCACGTTCCAGAAGAACTGAAATATACAAGGTGATGAATGTATAAGTAGGCAAACAAATATTTAAAAACATCTTTGACCAGAAATTATATGTCGCAAACATTTTTCCTTAATAACAATGTCAACAAATAAAAATAATAAGCATAAAATACATTAAAAGGTGGAAATTAAATAAATAAATAAAATCGTACCTGACAAGACGTCAACAGATGTACGGGTGCTTGTTGGAATAGCTTGAGTAGATGTAGGGTTTCCAGTTACAGACGCTGACATGACGTTATTGCTTTCTTGAAAATACAGATGATCTTTTCCTCTAAAATGAAAATTAAGATTGAAGAAACCTAAACAATAAACTTATACATTTTCCACTTTTTCCGTTTTTGTAGGAATTTGTTCTTTTTCATTAAAATTATTCTTTACCCAAAAATTCTGTTATCATTTACTCATCTTCGAGTTGTTTCAAATCTAGATACATTTCTTTGTTCTGATGAACAGATAGAAAGAGATTTGGAAGAAAGCTTATAAACTAGATTTTGCCCTCCATTGACTAACATAGAAGGAAAAAATACAATAGTAGTCAAAAGTGGACAAGAACCGTTTGCTGTCCTACATTCTTCAAAATATATTATTTTGTGTTCAACAGAAAAAATATATATAAAGTAATTTTTCCTACTATGGTAGTCAATGGGGGGCAAAATATGTCTGGTTAAGCATTCTTCCAAATATCTTTCTCTGTGTCCATCAGAACAAATACATTTATACAGATGACAGCATTTACAGTTTTGGGTGAAGTAAACCTTTAATATTAATAGGAAGCTCACAAAAGACTTTCCTTTGAAAAATAAACAAATAAAAAACCTGGGTATGTGGCCAGAGCTTCTGCCAGTTTTCTCCTTTCCAGTGTTAATATGGAGAGGATGAATCAGAGATGAAACCACAGGCATGTTCTGATCAGCCTGAGCATCAAGGCTTATATCAGTCGTAGGTACTGAGCTGCTGCTGTCATATCCATCAGTCAATGGTTCTAGGGCAAGTGTGACCTGTGAATAAAAAGTAAGAAACAGACAAATGCAAAGCAAATCAATCAATAACATAAAAACAGCTGTCAACAAAGAACTTTCAACCGAGCATCACACCTACCTGAAGTTCTCCAAGTTTCTCTGATGTCGGTGAAACAAGAGTGAAATATCCATTTATGGAGTGAGACAAAGAGAGTCGAGCAATCCCAGGAATCTGAGCTCGAGCTATAGGCAAATGTTCAACCTTTGTCAGAACATCTAGCACCAATGAGCCCATATCTGTGAACAAATTTACAACATAATCAGATGTACATCAAAAAATCGAAACATAAAGTGAAATGTCCCCATTACGACAACACAACTGCACGGCCAGTACAAACTGTACTGTTATGATTAAACACAAGCTCATATACAGATGATAGATCTGAGGAAGCACTTTTACCTGTCAAATAAGACGTTAGCTGCTTTGGTCCACATCGGACCGGAAAGCGGGCTGTAGATTGAACCCCCTTCGGTTCAATGTGTCCATCTCTGGGCCTGAAGAAGGTGCCGTTAGAAGATTCACCCCACCATCTCAGTCGGATCAGAGTCACGGGAGGAGGTTTTATGATGGTCCACAACACTTTACTAACTGTCACCCTGAGGAAACATCTCAGCTGACCCTCCACTAGAGGAGGGATACTAGTGGATGGAGACACATCACTCAGTGCTGCGAAAATAAGAGTATGGACCACTATTATTTACAACTGACATTTGGATCATACCAGAAAACAGTTGATGAAACGTTATGATCAGCCATAATAAAGCTGTTTGCTATTTTTCCAAACAGTTCACTCGGAAAATGTAAATAATAAACATAGCTTTCGCTGCCACAAAACCCAACTTTACCGTTATGGTACCCAGTTTTTGAAATACACCCTTTGTCCACACTAAGATAGAGAGGTTTTAAACAGCTTTCGAAAAGACTGAAGCTACAGTACAACAAATAGCAACATCCTAAACAAATAACGTACCTTTTTTCCTGCTGCTAAGCCCCTTTGAGGGTTTCACCTTTTTATTCTTCATCCCTTACATCGAGTTTCCTTTATAAATTCGATCATAGAATCAAAGCTATCATGCTTAGTTGACAGTTGCGTTAACAAACATAATACCGCTGAGCAACAGCTTGACCAATCAGATACAAGAACCGTCTTCTTCTCTTTTCCTTGGACAAACGGGTAAAAAAGACACCCTTAGCGCCTCTAGTGGATTCATGAAGTACTATACGGGACAAACGAATTTGATCCATAGTACTATTGACAATAAATATGTTAAACGTTAGCATTTGTGACCGCAAATTATGCTTCTTGTATTTGTTTTTCCATTAGACAAAACAAGATATTAACAATGTTCAATTATATCCGAAAAAAAACACTATATACGTTTTTGATTACTGTTTTGTTAAAATGTTCAAGGTCAATAGACAAAAGGGAGACATTAATAGACATGTCTGTAAAAACATATTTGCAAATAATCATATTAATTGTAATGTCAGAAACGGTCATTTGAATTAAAACAGGTACAAATGCCTCTATGCTATTGATTTCATCCTTAACACTTACATGTTATTGTCATCCTTATGTCATACGAATATTATAGAATAATGTGCTTTATTTTAGTCATAAAACATCAGGTCATAAATTAAAAGAAGATGGCTGTGTTAATACCCAGAGAAACATATTTCCTGTATTATAAAGACTCTAAGTTTAATACAATACACAACTAAAAACACATTTCAAACCTAGTCACAACAGCTCAAGAAATACACTAACTTAAATATATGTAGAAAATATTTATTCTTCGATCAGCATCACAAAGTTATGAAAAACAATATCAAAAGAAAACTAAATACAGTGTTTTAAGTACAAGCTCACTGGGCCTTTCCAGCGATCTTTTTTGAACACTCCAAAAGAGCATTATGGATATCTTTAGCACATGAAATCTGTGATTTTATCATACTGAGGTACTGCGAGTAAGACAATGATTCTGTCTGCACCGTGTCTGGCTTGGTAGCTGTAGGCACGAGATTGGGAGAGTGCTTTGTGCTATCGATGCTCTGCGATAGGCACTCGTGGGCCAGACGCTAAGGGAAAAAGAATCCGTTAACCACAGGCAGATAAAATAAAGTGATCATTACCTAATGTTATTCAGATTGTAAATATAGTTAATACGTGACTAATTTTGTGGCACTGATCTAAAATGACATAGTTTCATCAACGTCATTATTTCCAGATTTAACTGATGAATGGTGAGTTTCTTACCAGGCAGAGTTCCACTTGATCACAAAGGGCATAAAACTCCTCTAAACTTTTGTCAAACCGCTGAATAGCTGCATCATTGCCCATCCTAAGACAAATATGAATTAAAAGTGTTAAGTAATCAATGAACTGACAGTGGTTTAACAAATTCATGATGTTCAAAAAATGCTGTGATATACCACCACATTCATACACCATTATTTGCATTGTCCTTAAATGTACTTCAAAGAATGTCACGGGGTACATTATTTACCACCATGGAAATAAAGTGGCACTGTAAATATACAGTATTGACTAGCTTGTTTGAGATTATTTACAAAATCTACGTTTCAACTTTATTAAATGTAAACAGTAACTTACAAATTTACTTATTTTATCTAAAAAAAGTAATTTTATCTGTCGTACAATAATTCATCAAGAGTAGTCAGGTAACTTACTCTGTTGTTCGCTGACCGTTATCGATAGCAGCATTGTACCCAAAATGTTGTGAGGCAATGGTCATGACATTCTGAAAACACACAGTAAGAAATGTAAGCTTGTATCAATGCAGGAGCTTTTATGCTCAATGAAATCTAACAGACCTGTAAACTCTCCTTCAGCTGTGGAATAAGCATCTTAAATCTGTGAACGGGGTCAAAGTCTTGTTGCTGACTGAGCTGCTGCTGCTGTTGTTGTTGTTGTGACTGTTGTTGGTGTAAACCAGCAGGTTGCTGAACGTTCATCTGAGGATTGTTGGTACCCATCTGCTGCGACGCCATTGTTGATACGGATGAAGACCCGACAACTTCCGCTAGAAGCGACAGGAAGCCTTCCCTCTAGGGGGCGCTTAACAGCTCAAATATCTAAATAAATATAACTTGTCACATTTTACACAAAAATGTAAACTAGTTAATAGACATAATCCACATCGTCCCGAGAAATGTGCAAAAAATGATTATAAAGCTTTTCGCCGTTATTACAAACGATACACTGTAGTTCATCCTAACAAGCGCTTAACTCGGAACAGGTACCACGTGATAATGCCTCGTATGTCGGTGCACCAGCAACCAAATACCGGTAAATAAGTGTCTTATGAATCCAGGCCAAGGTCAAAGTCTTTCTCATTGCCTGTCCACAATCCTTTTGATGTGGACGGTTGGCAAGGGTGATGCTGAGTGGGTCTCGTACATCACTTACTAGTTAATTCTTTGACGCCAACGTCAGCATCGGGGGCAATGCCAACATCAGGGTATTAAATCTTGCATCAAATATTGCTGCATTTGATTCCGTCTCTATTGACTCCACAAATCCAAAGTGTTGCTTGTTCGTAGCAAGGTTGTTATTTTATGTGCTGTTTTGCGTTTGCGTAATACAAGTATCCCAACTGCGGGTGTCGAAATTGTACAGCCCCGGAATATGGCCCCTAAAAAGACATCCCATCTATTTCTGACTTGATGGAATGCAAATAAATGATTTGATTATTATTGAAATCACACAAACCTTAGACATAGAATGAAGGGCGGAGTTATTATGAGGACATAATTCCTCACTTTTTCACGTGAATGTAAACGTTAAAGTGCATCAGTGAGCGATTTTGGACGACAAAATGAACACGAGAAGAAGTTTGGAGCGGAAGTTGCCTTGGTAACCCGGATGTATACAAAACCACGTGACGGATTTTCGCACGTGGGTGATTCGGAGTATACGGCGTGTTGCGTTATGTTTGAACTTATTTAAACGTGTTATGAACCCAATACGTTTTGAGGATTTATTTTAACAAATCGTTTACATATATCCATCAAGATAGCTTATAGTAAGGTTACAGGAAACTGTGTATGCTTTCCCCACATTATCAGCAAGCATGTTTGCTGAAGAGGAATGGGCTGATTCTCCATCTGCAGAAGGGTCACATCAGACTGTTGTCAACGTAGTGTCTTCCGCCCCTGCTAAGGTATATTTACAGCATCTTTAACTATACTAACGTTTACAATACGTTTTACTGATTAGGTTAAATAATGCTCTCCCTGTTATTTGTAACTCAACAGAATAAGGTCGTGGGTCAACGAAGCCTGTTGAGGACTTTGCAGACGCTCAAGTCAGTTCCAGAATGGGAGACTGTGAAACCTTTTAGAGAGAGCGATGATGATGAAGAAGATTCATCATCCACACCCAACAAAAGAAAAAAGAAAAGGTGCAAGAAACGCAAGAGAACTTCTAATGCTGATAAGAAGGGGGAACAGAATGGCCTGCCAGATCCATCTGAAACACCTGTGAAGAAGAAGAAACCAATGAAGAAGACCAAGAAAGAACAGAGTTAGAACATTTGACCGGTCATTTTATATTCGCACATGAATGTCACGTCTTTTCTCACGAGTCTCATTTGTTTACAGGTCCTATGGTAAAACAAGAATCCAGTAAGGATGGAGAGTCAGTGGAAAAACAAGGCAGTCAAACGGAGCAAAGACTGAGCAGAAAGCAATGGAAAAACAAGATTAAGAATAAGAAACGGTGTACGAACAAATATTCGCAGAATACAGCGGATGTTGATGATGCCAAAGCAAAAAAGAAACCCGTAAATGGATCAAACGACATCCCAGCAACCCAGAAAGTGCAGAAAGCTTCAAAGGCATCCAAAAAAAGGAAGAAGTCTCTTGTGAAGAATGGCATTTCTGTCAAGGACGATGCAGATAATTGCAAAGATTCTGTTAAATCAAGTTTAAACTCAGATTTACAATCTGAAACTCAAACAACAGGTGATTGTGTTAGCAGGCATGAAATCTCACATGAAGTGGGAGATAATAAAGAAGAAAAAAAGCAGAAAATGATGAAGAAATCACAAATGCAGGCAGAAAAATTGCGCAAAACTTTAAAGCATCATCTTACTGATGACAGCAATAGAGACGCAGATGAGAAAGAAAACAACAATAACAAAACAGTAAATTCAAAGGGTGACGCAGAGCAGGCACCTCTTGACCGCTCAGCTGCCTTAAGGTTAAAGATGGAGAAACGGTTAGAAGCCGCTCGATTTCGCTACATCAACGAGCTGCTTTACACGTCGACCAGCGGTGAAGCCAAACGCATGTTTCAACAGGACCCTGATGCCATTGGGATTTACCACAAGGGTTACACAGCACAGGTGCAACACTGGCCTGAAAACCCTCTGGATTCTATAATCACATACATAAATCAAAGGTGAGAGATTTGCCTCTTTTTGTTGGTTTCCAACAGTAAAGGTTTGCTGTTAGGTAAATCTCACTATTGCTGTTCTTTGTTTTACAGACCAGCATCTTTAGTTGTGGCAGACTTTGGTTGCGGGGACTGTAAAATTGCACGCAGTGTGAAGAATAAAGTTCACTCTTTTGACTTGGCTCCGGTTTGTGAGCTCGCCACTGCATGCGACATGTCAAAAGTGAGTATATAGATATTATTTTAGGATATATTTCTTAAACTCACTTGATTTGATAATCTCACTATGTATTTCTTTTACAGGTGCCACTCCGAGATTCCAGTGTGGATATTGCTGTTTTTTGCCTTTCTCTTATGGGAACAAACCTTGGTGACTTTTTAAAAGAAGCCAACAGAGTTCTGGTTATGGGGTAATCACGTTTTTATTGAGTTTAGTATTTGCCAAGATGAAGTTAAGTGCACACTGTACAGTTTTTAAGATCCTTTTACGATTTGCATATAATCTCAGTGAGATCTAACATGCATCTTTAAAGGGATAGTTCACAAAAATAGTCAAAAAATACTAATTCTGTCACCATTTGATTCTTTCTTCATATTTTGAGAAGTGTCTCCATGGTTCAGTGTCCATGCAAGGGAAGTTGTTTGGTTACCAACATTCTTCAAAGTATCTTCTTTGTGTTCTGCAGAAGAAGTAAAGTCATACAGTTTTGAAATGACATGAGAGAGTAAATTATGAACAAATTGTCAATTTCGGGCAAACTATCCCTTTACTGTGAGAACGTAGGATGCACACCATATACGTACTTTGGAATCATTGATATTGATATTAATTTCACTCTACAGCAAGAGAAATCTTTTGTAGTACTTAAAATGAGTCTTAGACATCAATACTGTGGCTGAAATTGTACACTGTTCATCTGGTTTAAGAATATGGCCTTACCTTATGAATCTTCTTTCTTTTTTCAAAAGGGGTGTTCTTAAAATTGCCGAGGTAGCCAGCCGATTTGACGACGAGCGTTCATTTCTTGGTGCAATGTCACATCTGGGCTTTAAAATGTCCAATAAGGTAAATTAATTATTGTACTGAATTATGAAATATGATTCATGATTTGTCGATACAGATTGTCTACCATTTTTAATGTTTGGCAACAAACATTCGGGTTTTATAGCGTATAGAGAAATTATAGCGAAAAACAACTCACAAGAACATAACATAGGCAGGTTTTGTTATTTTACTGGGTTATTTGGCTCTTTTATATTTGTCAGATACAATTGGCTTCTACATTGCAGCCCTGCCAAATGTTTCATTTTTGTAAAGCTGAGAATA
Organism: Triplophysa dalaica; assembly: GCF_015846415.1. Classification (NCBI taxonomy): domain Eukaryota; kingdom Metazoa; phylum Chordata; class Actinopteri; order Cypriniformes; family Nemacheilidae; genus Triplophysa; species Triplophysa dalaica. The sequence continues at coordinate 9,690,476 of NC_079550.1, read as the reverse complement.
TGATTTTTGTTTAAACTAAATTACAAATTCATTCATTTTTCATGTCACCATGAAACGGAAGTTGCTATGGAATTTTTACCCTATCGTGACGTATATCCAAGTGAAACGGCTTTTGAAATTAGACAAAATGTAGGGCGAGGCAGCCAGGGCTTTATTTTGCCCTTTCCTTTGATTGGATTGTTGTAAATTGGCCCTGGAGGGGAGGGCTCAAAATGCCTGGCCATTGAACAGGAAGTATAGTCTTACCAATTTTTTTGTTGCTGACATCATGTGTTGAAGAGTTGTTGTTGAGTTGGAGCATAATGTCTTTGATTAAAGATGACATGTGCAAATGAATCAAAAATAAATTAACATGCACGGATAGATCATTTATAATAATCCCTGCAACATTGTGTCAAACACATAGAATTTTCCTGTTTGATTTCATGGTGACTTTAATCCTGTGAATTCTGTTTCTGGGGGCTATTCAAACCACACTAACTGTGAATCATAGGCTAAATCTGTTAATGGTCATGGTGAATTCTTTAAATAATAGATAAATGATGCCAAACTCAATAACATCACATTCTTTAAACCTACTGCTAAATATTATTGAGAGCTGGTTTAAGACATTAGACATTTAGAGTAATATCTAAAGTACTTAATGATCATAAATGATTGTAAATTGGTGTGTGGGATGAAAAGTTGGTTCAGTTACCAGTAGGATAACAATTTAGTTGAAAGTTATTTAAACTGTTACTTTTTTCCTTAGGATGCAGAAAACAGCCACTTCTACTCTTTTGAATTTATTAAAACAGGAAAGGCACCAGAGAATGCGAAGAAACCTGGACTACAACTGAAACCATGTCTGTACAAGAAACGATAAATCTTTGAAATGTAAATACGTTGTTGAATTAGATTTTATATGGATATGTCGGACTGTGTTAATCTGTATAACAAACAGTAATTTTATAGAAAGCATCATTTAAGATGATAGAATTCATCATCTTAAGACTTTGTATGCATTGTTTAAGCATTTTGCGGTTTGACTAAACTTTTGCAAGATAAACACAGACTCAATGGATATTTGTCAAGTTTTTTATTATCTTGTTTGTATGGGACAATATTTTCCCTGAAATATAATATTTAGAGAATGAAAAGCAAGATGATGGGAGTTTGATAATTGTGGTAATGTTGGTTAAACAGTACTCGACAAACTGATCAAGAATGCCATCGATGTGATTAAAACAGATTCAAGTTATATGCTGCAGGCACACCAGAGGGCGCTACTGCTTTACATTTTTACTTCAGCAGTTGGTGTGCTGAAAGCAGTTTGCATAGCAACAAGATAGAAGACACCAATCTTTATCCAACTTAAAGTAAAGCTCTAAATCTTTGTAAATTGGATAATTAGACTGTAAAGAAATAAAATTAAAGAAATGCTCATCTTCATACAAGCATAGCTGCCGTATTATAAAACTAAATCATAATGCTAAGAGCAGTCCTGGTAAAGAAAGTGGTATTGTGCCTGGAAAAAAAGAACACATGTAAACAAATTGCATTGTGTCATATACACAGTGTTGTCCAAAAGTCTAAAACCTTAAGTGAGGACTTTGAGTTTGAATTGAGGTGACATTAACTCAAGTTTGTGCAGAACCTCATCATTTGTATCCCAGCATGGTTTGAGAATGTTTTTTAAATGCTACATAACAGGATTAAACTCAAGTAACGAAACGCAAAAACCTGCAGAGTTTTGAATCCTAAATTGTTTAAACATCACAGATTTTTGTGAGTCTCAACCTTTTGGATCCCACAATGCATGTAGGTGAATATATACAGTACATCAAACTCGGAGGCCTCACACAGTGCTTTTAACATCAAGAACAATAGAGTAATGCAGAAGCTCGGCGTAGTCCGGGCCCGTCCCGTACGGAAGCACTGTCTTCTCCGGGGACCGAGGGTCCTGCATGAGGGCTGCCAGAGACTCACGTTCTCTTCTGTTTTTCTTTTGCAATAAAAACAAAAATTAAATGAGAGGGTGATGGTTGAACAAACAATTGAGCTGTTTACAATTCTAATACAATCAAATTTCCCTTGTCAGTCTTACCTTGTTTGACGGGTGGCTCTTTCCACTTGGTTTACTAAAAGAAAAGACAAAAGACAAACAATTACATTTTTGGGACATTTATAATGAATAAACAGCCACACCACAGAGACAGGAAACGGTAGTTTATGTCGCGCGAGTAACTGAGCTGTGGTCAAAGCGGTGGTGTTCTTGCCAGCCTGCACAAGCCACCACGTATCCTGTTTATGAACACTGTGCATGTCGATGGTCTTGGTAAGATACCTCACATCCTGTTTGCCTCCTCTGTGCTCACCTGTATAACAATATTTCAACAAAGCATTTGAAGAAAATGAGCCTGCTCACCAGAGAACACACAAAACAACGGTCAGGATGAGAGTAATGGCCGCGGCCGATGAGAAGCAGGTGGTGACAAATATCACTGTGTAAGATGAAACAAACAAAGTGTCAATTCTCTACTTTGCTTCTGTATATTTTGAAGTACTAACACCTGGAATACTCACAGTGTTGAGTCTTTTCGCTACTAACTTCCACCCGGATGGAAACACTAGCCGTGTGGTGGTGGTACGAGACGTGGCAGATGTACAGTCCTGCATCCAGTTCAGAAACTGGTTCTGTAAACACTAATGCCATACCAACAGTGTGTACAACTAAACCATTTTCCCTGCGAGAAGAAAGAGGCGTGACTTATAATATTTAATAAAGTAAAAATTATAAAATATTATAAAAGTGCTGTGTCACCGTACCATTATTGGGTGTTAGTCTTACAGATTTGATGAAGGTGACTCAGCTCGATGACTCGGCTTACCTGTAACATTCGGTCTTGTATGATGGTGCATTGCCATGAGCCCTCAGAAGTATCTTCTGATAAGAGAGGTTTTCTTGCAATGTCACTCTGTGCTCATGGTGCCAGGGGGTTCTACGATAAAGCGTGGTTTTGTTTAAGACCTCAATAGATGAGATAGCTGTGTGGAAGATAAAGCAGATTACATTCAGCAAATAAAATCAGTCACACCAATGCATTCAATAACATAATTGCATTAAAAGTATTATTGTTCCAAATGCCAGCGTAAATTTAAAGTTACGTAAGCTGTATTTTAAAATTGACATTGAGAAAATACATTTCCTTACAATATTTTGGAACATGTATTTTTCTCTCATCTTTGCCATGCTTGTTCTGGATCACACATATCAAATCTTTCCCCTCATACTGTTTGAGCTGAAACTCGAAAGTGGAATTGACTTGCACATTAATTCCATTGTACGTTGACTGAACGGTTGGCTGAACGATGGTGTCGTCGGCAGGAAGGATCCAGGAGATGTTGGGTTTTACACTGTCACCACTGCATTCACACATTGCATACCAAAGAGGGGGATATAACTGTTCCCTTACAAACAATCGACTTCCAGACAAACCTGAAAAAAGAGAGTTTAAAACATGTAGAATAGAATAAAAATGTTGGCATCATTTATTTTTCCGCAGGCCTTTTGTCTGTAATTTAGTTATATACAGTACAGCAGTGTGTCTAAACTTCTCATTGCATACACACAAAGTGAATGGTGGCCTTATCTGTCACGCCAGATTATAGAGGCAAAATACCATCTGTTCCTAACAAAAAGCTATCGTGTGGCTTCAGAATACTTGAAATGTGTTATATGGGTATTTTGACAACTTTTATGATGCTTTTAAGGTGAATTTTGTTCCTTAAGTCTCTGGTCCCCATTTACTTTCATTGTATGGAAGGAAGCAGCACGAACACTCACGCTTCAAACTTTGTTTCGTTTACTCACCTTGTCTCACACACAAAAAACAGGTTTGGAATGACATGGTTATATGTATGATACAATTTCATTTTGGGGTGAGTTGTCCCTTTAGTGTATATACAAATAACAGCTACTGTTAAAAGATTCTGTAGAAATTGAATGCTTCACATGAGGCTGTTATTTTATAGCTATTTCTGTAAAGACTTGTTAATGTTTAATGTTTATTGATCTTTGAACAGACTGTTGCCAATAAATTAGATACGTTTAAAGATTAGTATAGTTTTGCAGTGATTTAGCAACTGTAAAACATACCTAATGATGGGAGGTCAATACTCTTTTTCTCTGGTTTCTCCAACCCAGGTTGCTCGACCACACAGGTCACGGTGCATCCGCCAAACACGTAAATAGGAATGTGTGCCACGCTCTCGGAAATCACCATATGACTCTTCTGAGACTCAGACTGACTCATTACGAGCTCAGAACCGATGTCAATATCACAGTTCTCTGTACTCCAGCTGATGGTTAAAGGCGGTCTTTGACTCTCCACCGAACAAACCAGCCCCGCGTATGCAGTGTCGCTCTCCCATTCAATACTGGAGTGCAGTGTTATATTTGGCGTTGCTGCAAAAAAGAAGAGTAAATGTGATTAAATAGTTTGACTGGAAGCTGTAGATATGCTACATAGCCATGGATTCATCTAGAACAGGGGTTTCAAACTGTGGGTCGGGACCCAATTGTGGGTCGCACTGTGACATGAGGTGGGTCGTGGAAAGACACTTGGCTTTTGAATAACAAAAAAATAAACAGCTTAGTCCAGTTAATGACTGGCGATAACAATAGCTATGATATTTTACCATTAGATAGTTTGGTATTGCATCTTAAATTTCATTTATTCTATTTATGGAAAAACTTCTACTTGTGTATTTTCTAAAAATATTTGGTGGGTCTCTAGATAGATTATACCTCTCTAGATGAGTCCTGGAATAAAAAAGGTTGGGAATCGCTGATCTAGAAGAATATGTCTGTGTCTTAAAACGTATAGTGAGATGTCTATCAAGAACAATTTTTTTGGTCATAATTCACATTTTTGCATTATTCATAATTGAATAACTCACTATATTTGAAGTATTTGTATGAAGATGTAGCCATAGACTTACCACAAACAGGAAGACTGACTTGTTGTTGCATTTTGCCGTTTAGAAGAGGATGCTCGACAACACACTCAATTGTGTATTCACTGGGCATGCAGAGGGGCAAAGTCAACACACTTCTGACAGAATGTGATCCGTTACGGGTAGTGACATCAGAGCGAATCGTACCGTTCAGCTCATGGGGAACAATCCAAGACACGTTTGCAGCAGGAGATGCGTTTAAAGCCAAACACTCAATGTAAAGGTGGTCTGAACCCTCCTTAAGATTCAAACTAATGTTTGGGGGAAAGAACACTGAAAAACAGATTGAGTTGTTACACTACATGCCTTCTAATTGACAACTTCGGCTATCATTTTAAAACTGTTTATACCTGGCAATAGGACTTTTGGTTTTGCTTCAACTTTAAACTCCAAGGTGGCCAAATGTTTTTGATATGAGGCCTGACAGACATAATTTCCTGCATGGTGCAGCTGTAGAGGTCCTCTGATAAAAAGATCACTGCCAATCACACTCACATCCTCAGGCAGCGGATGACTGTCCCTTGGTGAAGCAGAAACAAAAGTACAGAGTTTTAATAAATTGACAGTGTCTGGTGCGTTTAGCATATTATAAATTATGATATTCCCTTTGATTGATATTGTAGAGTATGGATGGATTTGAAAAAAAAAACAGTTTCGCATGTGTATGATTTCAATAGATGTGTTTAATGAATCTTACTTAAGACAGCTGATTTTATAACTTGGTAAATCACCCACAATTTCCATTCTGATTCTAATGTTTTTTTCCTCCATCTGAAATGCCAGTGAAGTTTCATTTTCATTGTTTGTAGTAAGACTGCGATCCTCAAGCTTAAGCAAGGAGAGATCTATAGCAATAAAAACACGTTTCACACATTAGAGAGGCTGTTCAAAAGGCTTTCAAAAATACCGCTTGTGCTTCTCTCTCAAATTTGTACTCACAGTAAGTTGGTAAAGTAACAGTCCTCGTGCTCATAAAAGGAAGAAGCATATATTCAAAAATGCAAGTGATGTTTTTGCCTTCATAAAGCTCTGATGGGAACCGGTATGAACTTGTGACTTTATCCGGTTTTGTGATGTTTCTTTCAAATGATGGCGTGTTTTTTGGTTCAGGCAGAATCCATGTGATGTTTGGATGAGGTCGTCCCCCAGCTGCTGTGCAGATGACCTCTTGGAAGTCTTCTTCTCCTTCTTGTACCAGGATTGTCTCCATGGTCAGAAGAGGAGAAACTGTCAAAGTGGAGGAAAGTGCCAGTAAGGACAGGATATCATATATTTTATTTTCTGTTTTATAAGCTGAAAAGGTCAAATGGATGTTTAATATAAGTTGATATTCAAGTTGTTTCAGCTCTTCCATTTGTTTACAAAGCTGTTGGTGATTCAATGTCTTCAAGATATCTTCAATATTCACTTTAGTAAACTGCAGTAAAATATAGTTTTTTTAACCTTACCGAACCTGTATGACTTTCTTTCTTAGAACACAAAAGAAGATATTTTGAAAAACATTGGTGACTGAACAACACTGACCCCCATTGACTTCCATTGTACGGACACAAAACACTGAAACCGTTCTCAAAATATCTTCTTTTGTGTTCCACAGAAGAAAGAGTCAAATACATGTATTGAATGACATGAAGGTGAATAAATGATGAATTTATGAATATTTATTTACGGGAAGGCTCCCCCTTTAAACAAGAGCTTTGGACTTGGAGTACTAACAATAGAAGTCAATGCTTTGAGCTTTGAATATCAAAATCAGATTAGGAAACTGAACTAACTGTTGTGATTTTTTTTAAATATTTTTTTATTTTACATTGTCAAAAGAAGCTGTATTTGGTCTAGGTTCAGAATATGTGACGTGTGGTAAGACAGCTGCTGCAAATATGAGGGTTACAAGGGAAACACTTGCAACACCCGCATAAGCCACCTTGAGTAGACATAAAGTGTACTCTCTGAACAAACGTAGCCCGTGCTACTTTTGATTTGTTATGCTTTGACATTCATCTACAGTATTTTTAATGTTTAGCAACACTGTTAAATCAGAACTCACCGAATGTATCCACCTCTATGTTGGCTTCTTTAGGTTCAGTAAAGGCTGAATGTTCAACGACACAGGTAACAGTACTCTCATTATTCAGAATTAGAGGGAAGCGAAGAACACTGATTGAACTGGTTGTGCCATTGGGGTGAACAACATTCATTATGTTCACAGAGAAGATGTCATCTCTTGGAGGCACACTAGAGATTCTCCATCTAATAGAAGCCTTAGGCTTGGCATTGGTGGCAGCACAAGTGACAGCCTGGTGGAGAGTCCCATTCACAACTTCTTTCTTGACAGTGATGTCCACATCAGGCCGGGCTTAAAGTCAAGAAAACAATTTTGGAGGTTCTGTTCCTGTAATATTTGAAACCCCCATTGAAATACACTGACGATCATTTCATCTGGTACTCACCAATAACACTTAGGAACATAGTGCCCTTAGTTTCATCCTCATCCGAGTTGAAGACGCATGTATATTCTCCCTCAACCTTGAGACCCGTTATGCTTATTTTCACAGTGAGGTTGGTAGGCGATGCTGGGATGCCAAAGTTTTCCTTGTTTAGAGGATGGTTACCGAATTTGTAGCCTGCCATTTTCCTTGCACGGTTTGAAGAATCCAGACGGTTCCAGGAAGAGAATAAGATTTTACTTTGTCCGGTGTACATACAATGCAGGTAGACGTCTTCCCCCACAATCCCTGTCACATTTTGGTCGAGAACCAAATCTCTGGACTCTGAATCTATGAAAATGTAAGGCGATGTGATGTAACTCAAAGATACTCAAAATATGTATTCTTGAGACAAGATTTCATAAACTAATCATTATGGCCACAACTCATTTTGTTTGTTGTTTATTTACATCCTGTACCGTGTTAGAACTACATAAAGCAGACATGGGGAAGTGACAACATTGGGCACATCTAAGAAATTTCCTTTTTTTTCATTATAATTTGTGATAGGGCAGACAACCAAATACATTTAAAGGGATTTTAAAATTCTGTCATCATTTACTCCCTTTCAATTTGTTCCAAATCTGTACGAATTTCTTTGTTTTGCTGAACACAAAAAAGAGATTTGGAAGAATGTTTGTAACTAAACAGTTCTGAGTCACTATTGACTACAATAGTAGGAAAGAAATGTACAATGGTGGTCAATAGTGGCCCCAAACTGTCTTTCCCCACATTCATTAAAACATATTCTTTTGTGTTATACATAAAGAGATTTATTTAGGTTTGGTACAATGTAAGTAAATATCTTTTATTTTACATACCCATTTAACACTGCCCAGTGTAAAATAAGCCCTGAAAGTCATGAAACATGCTACAATGAAGGAATGAGAAATTCTCATTTTATAGAATAGTAAAAATTCTCCTTAACCACACATTGTATAGGTATGTTTAAGCATTTCCTTGGCCGACCCGACTCAACCTGTGATAACCACATCACATGTAGCGTGTTAGAAGTCTGGAATGAGAATTGATTTGCTTTGCATTCTCAAGAGGAAGCAGATGTTTTTGCTTTTTCAGTCATGTGACGCAAGACTTTCCAAAACAGGCTTTGAACACACGTGTCGCGTGTTGCTGCAAACCGCACGAGCACTACTGTACTCTACCTGATTCACTGTCAGATTTAACCCATTTACATTTAAAGCTGTTCAAAATCTCAGCTGCTAGCATCCTCACTTCATTGATTAAATGATGTCAGACATATTGAAACTGTTAAAATCCAGAATGATGTAAATACCCAAAAGGTCATTTTTAGTCTCCAAACAAGAAGTCTTGTAATCTGCATTGTTCTGTCTGCTGGACAATTTAAAACCCACCCTGTCTACATTTTTTCCCTAAGGGTGCAATTTCATCAGCTCTGCCGAGTAAACCGGCCAGAAATTTGTTTCCATGCCCCTGGATTTATTGGGTTCGGGATAACAGCGATGTGTGGTTAAAAGCTTGAATATGCAAATAATGAAGTCCAGTAGTCCACACAAGAAAAGTGGAAATGCCTTAAGAAGAATCTGTGAGAGGATCTTTCTATTTGTTGCATGCAGCTTCTTCTCAATGCATTATTTATTAAATGAAATATCACATACTTAAAATTCAGTTGTGCAGTAAGAGGAAACTATATACAAATTATAGGCCTGTGTAAACAAAGCAAAGCAATATTTTTTGTGCATCAGAGTGATACTTTATACTCTGTCAGTAGACACTGTCAATTTAATGACATAAACTTTCAGCAGAACATGCAAAAAAAGATGTTTTAAATAAATATTAGTGCATCCTCGCAGTGCATTTATTAAGAAAATCATATCAAGTTATGTGTTTAAGGGTTCGCTTAAGCAATTAATAATTATTAAATAGTTTTACTGTTGCAGCTTGATTATATAATAATTTAAATGATTCCATTAAAAGTCTGTATTGTTTCTGCTTTGAGAATTAAAATTCGCTTCTCAAAGGGTTTAGAAGATACACACAGAATATAAAATTAATAACCGGATCGAATATAAAACCTACCTTGCATTTCCCTGCTGTGAGCAATATTCAGAAAAATCCCTAAAATAAAAAGTATTGGCAGGCCCATGTTGAAGTCATTAAACAAAGCAACTGGAGCAAAACTACCTGAGTGTGTGCACCAGGTTGTGTATGTGTGTGTAATTGATTCTGTCAGACAGAGGCCAGAGACAGCTGTCATACAAGTGTGTGTGTGTGTGTGTGTTCCTCACCCCAACCCCAAAAATAGTCAAGCTTTGAATAACCCACAATCTGCTTATATAAACAATGTGTTTAACAAAAACAAATCTTCTAAATGAATCTCATGCACATTTATTTTAAATTAAGATATGATATGCCATCTTTTGCATGTAATTTCTGGTGCAACAGCCTGTTTAAGTAATGAAAAAGATCAAACAAAACCTGAAAAAGATAAACTATCAATATTTCTGTTTATATATTGATTACATTATCTCTGGAAATCGTTTAATGTTATTGGGTTGCACTGGATAAATGTGTGTGGTTATAATATTGCAAATTTAAATGGGTAAATTCTTGTGAACATTTTTTACATTGTAAAAAACACTAGAGAATGAGAATAATCTACATTTGGCTATGCAAGTTGTCAGTTAGTCTTAGTCACACATCCACTTTCGACACGTCTCATTTGAGTTGTTCGTCACTCAGAAGACTACACAAACACTGTTGACTCAGCAGATGATGGAGTACAGAGATGATGTCTGAGGTTTCAACGACATTTTCAGTCATTCAACGAACAATGAGAACGAAGTTTCAGTCCACGGCAGACACTTAGCTTGAGGTTTCTCAGTTTCCTACTTCAAACGTGTGAGGTATTTGCCGTTTGTCCCCTTGAGATATAGAAACAAATGAGTCAATAACACTCACTGTGGGTTATACTGTGAATAAAACGTGTTGCTTTCCAATACAGAAATGAAAGAAAATGTCATTTTTTTGTCTCAGACTGGCACAGGCACACACGTATACTAAGAAGCACACAGATTTACACCACAAAATGACGGTTTTATGAAGGTAAACAGGAAGACCAAGAGCCAAAGCACCAACCTCAGCGTAAGGTTCCTGTAAGCCTGCTTTAAAATCTCCTTTAAAGGCAGTCAGTGGGGCTGGTGCAAAAAAGGCTGTCTGTATTCACCACAATTTACAGTCTTCATATCATGTTATACCTCTTTTCCAATGGATGCTGAAAATGTCATTAGACCGACTGTTCTGAAATTACTGTTATATCTCAAAATAGAGAGAGGACCACGAATGATTTAGGTAAAATTATTTTAAGCTTAAAATGATTGAAAAACTTTACAGAATGAATTGGATTTATTATTGATGTAGAGACTGCTTATACATTTACATTTAGGCATTTGGCAGACACTTTTATCCAAAGCGACTTACATTTTATCCTATACATTTTAGGTATTTGCAATCCCCTGGGATCGAACCCACAACCTTGCTGAGCTACAAGAAAGCAGCTCATGCTGTTTGTTGTACGAAACAAGTGGTCAAAAAGCTTAATAAACTATTTGATCCAATCTTTAAAAATTTCCTTAGCTATATTAAAATATAGATTACAGATTGATATCACTGAATATTATTTTCACTTTCTACCAACTGTCACATTTTAAAATGACCTGAGAACATGATTTTGCAGAGTATATCACACAGGAACACATGTGGTGTATAGCCTCCCTTTGACACACAGCTCATAACTATTGTGGAAACTCTTTGTTAGAAGAAACAAAAAAGAGAAATAATACAAAACGATTACTTAAAGATTATGGTCAGAAGTTAGAAGGGAAAAACAGACTTATGCCTCTCTAGCATTGATAACAGATGGTACATGATTCGATGTCTGCTCATGACTCCTGAGAGGACAGAAGGAGCCAAGCTTCTACCCACCATGCCTGGCAGGTCCTACATCTCTCTTGTTCACTGTTCTCTATAGAAAGCAAACCAGGATGTTTTTATCATGCCAACAAAAGCTAATGTCCTAACATTGGGGCGTCCACCTTTTTCTGCCAAAGAACATGAGTCGAAGATCCGTTTCACAGAGACACTCTTCAGAAGTTATGAATCTCACATTTACAATCTCACATTTTACAATTCACCTGTTGCAGGCAAATGAATCAAATCAAAATCAAATCCCTTTATTGTCACTCAACCGTATACACAAGTGCAACGGTAGGTGAAAAACTTGGGTGCAGTTTCGACCAACATGGCAGTGTCACAGATATGTGGTCTTACAAGTAAGAACTACAATACTTTACAGTAGACATTTTCTTGATTTACACAGTAAACATTTCTGTACAAGTGGTAGAACATGGTGCTAGTGGGGGGATGAGTAGATTGTGGCAGTCAAGAGTCTGACTGCTTGTGGAAAGAAGCTGTCACGTAGTTTGCTGGTGCGGGTTCATATGCTGCGGTATCTCTTTCCTGATGTAAGGAGTGAGAAGAGACCGTGACTCGGGGGGCTAGTGTCTCTTGTTATCCTTCTCGCTTTTTTCACACACCATCTGGTGTAAATTACCTCGAGGATGGGAAGCTCACCTCCGACGGTGTGCCTGGCAGTGTGGTGCTGTTACTGTACCAGGCAGTGATGCAGCCAGTTTAGTGTAGAATCGAGAGAGGATGTGGTGATTCAGGCCAGACTTCCTCAGCCGTCTCAGGGAGAAGAGACGTTGGTAAGCCTTCTTCAATACGGCTTCGGTGTGAATTGGTCCATGTGAGCTCCTCTGTGATATTGACATCAAGGAACTTGAAACTGTTGACTCTCCCCACTGGTGGTACGTTGATGGTGATAGGACTGTGTTCTCTGTCTTTCCTCCTTAAGTCCACCACCAGCTCCTTGGTCTCACTGACATTGAGAGAGAGGTTGTGTTCTTCACACAAACATGACAGAGTGTGCACCTCTTCTCTGTGAGCGGTTTTGTCAGCATCACTGATCAGACCTACCACCATCGTGCTGGCTGCAAACTTTATGATGGATTTGGAGCTGCATGTCGCCATGAAGTCGTGTGTACAGGGTGCACAGGAGTGGGCTGAGAACACATCCTTGTGGCACTCCAGTGTTTAGGGTCATTGATGAGGAGGGATTGTTGCCAATTCTGACTAACATGGTGTCTGCTAGACGGGAAGTCAAGGATCCAGCTGCACAGCAAGCTGTTTAAGCCCAGCCCCCAGAGTTTCACATCTAGCTTGGAGGGCACAATGGTGTTGAATGCAGAGCTGTAGGCAATAAACAGCATTCTCACATATGTGTTCTTTTTTTCCAGCTGGGAGAGAACAATGTGTACGTGCAATGGCATCATCAGTGGAGCGGTTGTTGCGGTTTAGTGGAGCGGTTGTTGCGGTGAACCTGCAACCACAAAGCACAATGGATTTTGCACAAAGAACAATTGCATGCGATTACACAAGGTATACAATTAACTTAACAATACAAAAACTTACCTGTTTGGTTGATTCTAAATAGGCCACACAACCTAGAGGTTAACAAAAAGCCAAACTATTAAGACAATATTTTAGGTGACTTCTGAAAGTATTGCTTATCAATCTAATAATGTTAATATAAATAAAAAATCGGAATACAGAAGTTACGATTGATATTCCAAAGTTCTGGGTTTGTTGTGAACTTAAAAAGTTCTACACGAGTAAATGAGTTTATGAAGATTGTTTCCCGGGCAGGATGATAGGATATTCATTACATGGCAAGTAGTTGCAATTTCCTTTCAAGCAAGCATTTTTCCATTATTTCTTTGAGCTGACACAGCAGAAAATCCACCCTCAACCTGTGAATGAGACTATAAAGTTCTGTATAGGTGAAAAGCATGGGACGAATCGATTAAACTTCTTAAAGCTAAATCAAGCTGAATCATACATACATGCTCAACAAACTGTGTGACGGCCCAGCTATCTCTCTGAGCCCTTGGGAATGAGTTTTAAACATAGTCAGCATTCTACATGACCGGCCAACCAGATTTCATAGATTTTAATGAGGCCATTAAAACTTTATGGTGTGCTTTTTTTAGCGCAACAACAAATCATTTCCAAAATATGTCTTTCCTAATGAGTACTTTATCAAACCAGTGTCATTTTTAAAAGGAAATGTTCTCAGGTAAGCCTATACTGTAAATGTCATCAATCATTCAAAGAGTAACACTGCCATCTACGGGCAAACTGACACATGTTCATTATTCCAGTGTATCTCAACCTTTGACACTATCCATAACATTATTTTGTCTTGAGCTACATTTATTCATTAAGCAGCCATAAAAGTAGCAGTACAGTACTGATCACCTCTAATTAAATGTTATTTATGACATTAATACTGTCATTTTAGGTAGAATCACATAGCACACACACATCTTGTTTTATAATGAAAAATGCAACCAAAAAAAGAAACTCTCACTTCACCCTTAAACCGTTGTCCCGTGAGAGCTGCGTCTGTGCTGATCTAATATATTTAAAGTCCGGCTCATTTAAAATGATCTGTCACACGGCAACAGCCCGATAATTAGCATTATTGATTTGCCTCTTAAGGTGAATGCATAAATGTTTTAAATGCAGAATTTATAGTCTCACATGCAAGCTTTTGATGCTGAAAATAGATTGGAGGATCTGGAGGACAGAAATGCTACATTATATACACAACTATGTCTTCAGAGGTGTATAAAGACATTACATAATGAATCATTATGCTTTTATTACATTTAAATGACCTATTTAAAGGGATACAGCTACAGGCAAATGTAAGCTACCTCCACTAAAATACTGCATTATTTTTGTCATGGTGACAACAGTTAATTACTATTTTTGTATGATTGTAAGGTTACGTTTAGGGTTGGGGTAGGTGTGGGCATTAGCTAATGTAATTGAATCGTAATTTTATGGCGAGATTTTGCATCACTTCCTTCCTTAAGTGTGTATCCGTACGTGCCACAACCATGCAGCGTTGGACCTTGCATGGAATTTGCCATGTTGTTTCTAAAGTAGCCCTAAATGGACAAACTTTTTTACAGAGCACGTTTCAAAAATACGTTATCTCACACGTGAAAACGCGATGACATCCTCAGCCACCATAGTGCTTCCAGAGGGAGGGGGGGAGTCAGCCATTAGCTGCAATTTACCAACTCACCATTAGATGCCGTTCAATTTAATTTTGAATGGACTTTTCTATAGCATCCCGACACAACTTTTATTGTGACATAGCAATGCCATATGCCAATACTTATTAACTCCCTTGTGTAATGTATGTTCTGTCTGTTAAAATTAACATCTGCTTCTTGCGTATGACCTAAGTTGGAGGGGTTTAGACATCAATATCTAGATTCCGTAGCCAATTAGATGCTTCCGGTGTGAGGTTGTGGATTGAAGTGGTGGAGGGTTTTAGCGCATCTTCCTTGCATTGTGCCTATTCTGTTGAGTGCAACCCATTCTCAGTGGGGAAGATCTGATTCCAGTTGCATGATGGTTGGGTTGAGTACAAGGCTACTGTTCGGTACATTGGCATTTTCCCAAGCTGCATGCAATGTGTTGGTTTGGCCTTGTTATTTCATTATGGCCTCAGCCTTGTCCCATGGTGGCTCTCTGGACTAATGTCTTTTGTTTGGGTGGTCGGAGATAGTCCCACGGGTGTTGTTGGATTTCAGCAGGGGCAGTGTTTGACAGGGCCGATAGCCACTCAAGCTTTGTTGATTACAGGCACCCGGTCACTGTGCACATTGCGGCGTTGAGATGCCCATCAACGTTTTTGTGTGGGCACTAGAGCTCCGGACAGGAGCGCAGTACTCTGCTACAGAGGATACCAGCGCGATTGTCGCAGTGCGAAGAGTGTGTGCTCCGGCAACCTATGTTGTGCCGGCTAAAATCCTAATGATGTTGACATGGGCCTTCAGTTTTGAGATTAGCGTGTGATGCTGAGGTATTTAGAGTTTTGCGTGTTTTGCACCTTCTGACAACAGAAGTTAATATCGATGCTTGCGTTGGTGTGGCGGTTGTCGAGGTGATGTGTGCAGATCACGGTTTTTGAGGGGTTGGGTCATAGTTTCCAGGTGGGAAAGTACTTCTCTTCACTCTTAAAGTCATTGGTAAATTGTGTCCCAACTTTTAATCGCCTGTGCGAGAAGCGTGATGTCATCAGCGTAGATGAGCTTGGTTTAGGGGGTTGGAGCTATGTCGCTGATGTACAGGTTGAAGAGTGTGGGTGCGAGGACTGATCCTAGCGGCAGGTGGCTATTCACAGTTCGTGTTGGCTGCATTTTCCGTAGAGAGAGACGCAGATCTTTCAGTCCCTGAGTTGTGTTGTGAGTAGTGTGATTGTCTTCAGGCAATTAAATACATGGGAGGCCTTGAGGAGCAAACCACGTTTCCAGACTGTGTCGTATTCCGATGACAGGTCCACAAACGAGCTGGGCATTTTCTATTTTATTTGAAATCCAGCCTTGATGTTGTTAACGAGGCTGATGACTTGATCGTAGGTGCCTCTTGCCTGGCCTGAAACATCCCTGTTCCTCCAAAAAGGAAGCCTCAATAGTTGGTGCAATGCGGCTGAGAAGCAGCCTTTCCATTAGTTTCCCCATCACAGAGAGTAAGGGGATCGGTCTGTAGCTTGATGGAAGGTTTGCCTGGTATGAGGATAAACCTTGCAAGCCATTCCCAAGTGTTGTCGCTAAGGTTCTTCAGGAACTCAGCGAAGATACTATCCGGTCCAGCAGCTTTCCGGTTCTTTGTTGCCGACAGTGTGGTGTCGATGTCATATTTTGTGTAGGCCGATGAAAGGTGGCTGTCTTCAGGGCTTGTTTTTAGGTTGCAGATGTGTTCCCACTTGACCTCCCTTCGCTGCTTTTTTGGTATTGGCGTCTTAGCTGTCTCGAGTAGGAGAGAGGCGATGTCTTCAGGCGAGACATCTGGTCAGACTTGAGTGGTTGTCTATGTGACATCCAATCAACATAGCAGGTTCCAGGCTTTGTGACTGCTGTAAGTTGAAGTCTGTTGACTTTACTGTTTCGTGCCATCGTGTGAGGTGCTCAGAGTCGAGGTGTTTTACGAGAGATTGTGCCACTTCTTTGGGCTGCCCATCTTTGTTTGAGTCTCTCTGCTTCATTGAACCAGCATGGGGTGTTAGTCTCGCAGTATCCATGAGAGATGTTGGCACTTGCAGCCGAGAGGATCTGGCGGCAAAACTCTTCGTTGTTGTCCGGTGTTGCTGGGAGTGAGGCGATGGACTTTTCGATAGCACTGGTGAAATCAATTACTATTCTGGTTGCGTTCTGGGCTAATACCACAGCTGCAGTAAATCACTGCCAATGGCAGGATCGATTCCTTTAATAGGCCAAAGTTAATTACAAGTAATTCATCAAGTACTGTTAACACTAAATGTGAAGCAGTTGCGGTTAAAGTCCCGCAGCATTAGCTCTTTTTGTCATGAAAATGACTTTCTGTAGTTCAGCTGGTAAAGTGCAACTCCACAGGTTGAACACATGTACTAATACCTTGAAAGCACTTGGTTGATTTTAGAAAATCAATAACAATCAATATTTAGCAGTTAATTTAACACAATCAGTGGCTATGAGCAGAGATAGTTGTGCTTAAATCTATAATAAATAAAGCATCTCCGGTGGTTAATTGTCTTTATCACAGCTTCTATTTCAGCAGTTCTGATCAATGAAAAGATGCTATAATTTTTATTTTTGTACCGTCTAACTTGCCTTTCATGTTTGCAGTTCTGAGATGCAAAATCCGGCTATAATTCAGTCAGAGCAACCTTACCATATGCCACACTCTCACAAATTTCATTATTAAAAGCAAACGGCAAACATTACTTTGGTTTGGCCACTGAATATATTACACTTTACAAGGACATTCTTCTGACTGATTGTATATATGTTATAGCTGTTGTTTTAATCATGAAGAAAACAAAATAATCATGATTCTTTAAGAAACTTAAACCGTGCCTCCTATTTGTATTGTCTGGGTTATGTGTATCCATGGAAATCACCTTTATGCATGATAAAAATGCAATGAAGGGACTTTTGTTTCACAATTTATAGTTCATGAATTAACTTACAGTCCTGTAATGGAATTCACACACTGATGAAATTACATCTTAAATATCAGACTTGCTATAACTAAAGCTTCCAACAAATGTCTTGAAAAACCTACCAAAGTGGACATTTTTGTCAACTCTGTGCATTAACATATCAGTCTTTTTTACACAAATAACTTTTTACAGATCGAGTCAGTAATACACAAACATAGAGAGCTCTATCACCCAAGCTGTGATAGCCAAAACAAATACGCAGATCTCCAATTTGACCTGCAGCCCATCCATTAAACCATTGAACTGTAGGTTCTTGTGGTCAGTCATTAAAACGTGTGAGCTTTAACTCCTGTGCAGTCAGTGACTCATTTGTCCAGCAGCTGTTTAATGGCGTTCAACAGTTAAACCTGTGTATGAAAGAGTTCATTATTCGAAATTTTAGAGTCTGACATTTTGCTCCAAATAGTTTGGAGACCTAGAATTTTGGGTCAGTAAAAACAGTCTGACTGGAGCCAGACAGTTTTATTGCATTCTGGCGATACACAAGCACTGAGAAATGAAATTGCATTGTCACGGTTTCCAGAGCCTTTATGCCTGATAAAGGAGTGACATAATTGTACGAGCCCTCTGGGCAGCGCTGCCAGTGGTGAATTTAATAACGTGACTGGGCGCCCAGGCAAGACAGAAGGCACTGAGCTGTCAGAGAGCCCTTTGTTATCCAGACACATTGAGACTCAACTAATTGAAGCTCTATATAACTTCATGATTCAGATTTACAACCAGTGGGGTTACAAAAACACAGAGGACATTCGGTTTCAAAGATAATTGAAGTACTCGGTTATTTAAAAAGTTTGTTTACATGCAGAATGTAAATGTCATTTTTAGGTCATATTTTATGGCCAAATTTACCACAAAATTTCAAAATCAACACTCTTGCATCGACCATTAGATAAGTAAAACCCCGGGCCAACAGACAATTTTGAGATTTAACAGCATCTGCTTTTCGCTGTTGAGAGTTCTGCCTTCTGTGTGCTTTTTCAAACAATGCTATGCTTGAACAACACGCCAAATGGTATTGTACTTTTATGATTTAATGGGTTATGTTTTATTCAGAATTCAAATAACTTTTAAAGTAAAATTCTTCAACTAGAACATTTTGGCAATACATAAACAGTACAACATCAGTTTCCCCTCAATATGGTATTGATTTAAAAACTGCAACAGAGGCCCAGAGGAGAAATGACTTTGGAGAAAACAAAAACGGCAAGGTTACTTGATTACTTCCTCGCCTGCGAGTAATGCTTGAACATTTCTTCTCCGTTTCCTCCACAGTTCATCTTTCTTCCTGTGGAATTTTAGTTGGCACGGGCACATAATAGAGCATTCAGGGTCAATATGGGCTTATTTATTGTATGTTTAAAGAGCTGTAGGCATGGTTAAATGCTCCAGTCTACATTTGCATTCTTACCATTTTTCTCCTCCTCATTAGGTTTCTTGGCAATGTGATTGAAAAATCTTTGCCATGTGGTGCGTCGTATACCAAGCTGCTGGTTGCTCTGACAGGGAGAGTCTATTTTGCTTCCTCTTGCACAGCAGGCCAAAACAGAGCCTGACTTCTGACCGTCACAGCGGGAATGCAGAACAACCCAATGCTAAGTCCCTATAATTAGGGCTTCAAGCTGCTCGACTTTAATGGCTTTTAAAGGCTGGATTTTCCTCTCACATTTAATCATAAGCAATTTATTACAATGTTTAACCTCATCTCTCCTCTCTGTTATTGTAGAGATGTATTTTGCGGTTAACCAGTTTAATGAGAGAGAAACTGTTTTAAAACAAGGATGTCTTTATCACGGCCTGGTCAATAATAATGGAAAGAAATAACTAGCACTATCTAAGATACTGTAAACCTTATGAACGTCAATCCAAAACATGTTTACTACACTTTTTATAATAAAACTAAACTGTGGTAAATGTTTTGCATTCACATAAAAAATATATATATTTTAGGCGTTGCTGTAAAAAGAGGTTGCAACCTATTCACATACTTTGAGTTGCTGTACGCTTCTGTAAAAAACTTAAAAATATAAATCAATGTGACATGATGACTGGTAGCTAAATACATTTATAGTGTAGCTAAATATAGTCTAGCATAAAAATAGATTTTCTGAGCAATTTTAATGCATGTACTTAAAGGTCCAGTGTTTGAAATTTAGCGGCATCTAGTGGTGAGGTTGCGGATTGCAACCACCGTCTCACTTCTAGCCTCCCTTTCACAGCACTATGGCAGCTGACACAGGACTTAGATGTCATCATGTTTTCGCTTCTTTGCCGTGTGAGATAACTTATTTACCAAATGTGCTCTGATGAGCAGTTTGTCTGTTCAGGGCTGCTGTAGAAACATCATGGTGAATTCCAAGGGGACCCACGGTGTTTGTAGATAGAAATAGCTCATTCTAAGGTAATAAAAACATAGCCTAATGCATCTTTGTGTAAGGTCTTTATACACAATACCTAGTTATGTATATTGTATTGCATTTCTGTCAACAGATCCTCCAAAATGTCACACATTGGTCCTTTAACTTCTTTCATCACAAATAAGGAAAAGATCTCACAGGAAAACGACACGTTTTATATGAATTTGTACTAAAGAAAGAAAAAATCAAGAATGAAGCTCCACACTGAACCCAACCCCTTAACCCATCGACTTTCCATAGAAATTCCACGAATTCATTCAAATTGTAAAATAGTTACAAACTGCCATCAGATTGTGTTAAAATAAGTTGACCGTTATTCTGTGCATGCTCAGTAAAGTTCTGTCAGATTTGTCTCCACAGAGGTTAGATAAGTACACACACTTCCTTAACCCCACACAATACTCCTTCTGAGACCTGGAGGTTCTCGCCCCTTTTACGGTCCACCTGCTCTTCATTGTAAACAACAGAACAGGTGGAACAAACAAATCAAAATGCCTTGACAGCACAATGTGTTCTTCATATAACAAAAGCAGCTGATGTCTGTGTACAAAGTAACATTGTATCTTACACACGATGTGAATTTAGCTTAAAAGAAAACAGCTTTAAGAAGCCTACCCCGATTCCTTAACATCATTGATCCCCTTCAGGAATCTTGTGTGGTCATGTGTTGTTTCAAAATGATTTTAAATGGAGTGGTGGACTTTTACTGTAATTTTTTTGCCCACCCAAACTGTTCACAGGGCTTTACATGCCACGATCCCAATTAGAGCGCAGGTCATGAGAGAAGCTTTAAATCACACATGTTCTCATTACCAAAACCACAAATGAATGAACTGTGTTTATTCTCAACAGATCCCAGGACCTATAGTCAAATGTTTGGAACTAATATGTTATTCACGCAGATTCTAAAAAGCCTCCAGAATCCAGTGCAGCAATAAAAATATGTGAGTGAAACTCTCACGTTGTCTTTGTTCTCTTCTTCCTTATGAAGATTAGAACACAAATCTGTTGCCATTGCCTTCATCGAGTTTCTGTTCTGAACACGGCTAATTTAGAAAGCAATGAGTGTCCACTGCTTCATTTAAACACGCCACATCTCATCTGAATATCCATGTCAATGTTTAGATTCATTCTTGAAAAAAGACTTTTTAACACAGGTGGCACTGTAAGATTCTTTTATTGCATATCTTTAAAGGAATGCGACTGTAAAGACCTTTTTACTTCTTTTAAGTAAAATACAAATGTAATTTTACTGTGACATATAATAATGGTTCACGTAGAAATAAAAAATATACATTAGAAATTTAAAGTAAAACAATTTTTTACAGTGTATAGTATGTGCATGTCCTTGCTCCCTGTTTGCCACTTAGTGTGAAGAAAGTGTAAACAACAAACAGTAGTGGGAGTCAATTTGTAAATACTAGAGAGCAGTTCTTCTTCAAACCGTCCAACATTTCTGTGTTTTCCTCAAGAGTCGCACATATGAAGCACTGACCCAAACAAGTAAGGGAACAAAACTGTTCTAACATATTTTCCATACAAATCAGAATTGAAAACAAACACAAAACCCACAAGATGCCACATTTTGTTTTATTTATGTCCTCTCACCCACTGAATTATTTCATTATTTCCAAATCCATGAGCTTAGATAATTGTCAGACCTGCTGTTTCAATCGTGGCCTTTGATGTGAGCCGTCTGCTTCATTCAATTCAATTCAATTCAAGTTTATTTATATAGCGCTTTTCACAATGTGCATTGTTACAGGAGCAGGACAAGAAAAACAGGTGTAAAACACAGCACAGTGCATGGTGTTTATAAAACAAGCAAGATCATTCTAATAAATAATATCTAAAAAATAAATAAATGCAGTTTCCCTGCTGTGGCGAGGAACCCAAACTCCAAGGATTGATTAACAGAGAAAATAAAACCTTAGGAGAAACCAGGCTCAGCCAGGAGGGCCAGATTCCCTCTGACGTGTCATAGCTGCACTTAGTTATTCTAGGTGTTATCGATAGTCCTAGGTTTGAGATCCTAGAGAGCATGATGGGATGTAATGTGATAAAAGCTTAGTTAAGTAAGTAGGGGCTAAACCGTTTAACACTTTGTAAGTAATTAAAAGAATTTTAAAATCAATGCGATACTGAATGGGTAGCCAGTGAAGCGATGATAAAACTGGGGTTATGTGATCGTATTTTCTTGACCTGGTTAGAACTCTGGCAGCTGCATTCTGAACTAACTGTAGTTTCTTTATCGATGATACAGGACAGCCACTAAGTAGAGCATTACAATAGTCAAGCCGTGAGGTCACAAATGCATGTATAAGCTTTTCTGCATCAGCAACACATAAAATATTTTGTTATTTGGCAACATTTCAAAGGTGGAGGAAGGCTGTTTTTGTGATATTCGAGATGTGATTTTTAAATGACAGGTTGCCGTCTAATTTAACGCCTAGGTCTTTAACTGTATTTGTTGGAGTAACAGTGCAGCCTTCAATTTGCAGGCTGTAATCAGAGATATTCTGTTTACGTGTTTTTGGTGCTATAAGTAATATTTCTGTTTTGTTAGACTTTAAATGAAGGAAATTACTAGTCATCCAATGTTTTATGTCTTCGATGCCCTCTGCCAGTTTGGATAGCTTAAAGGAATCATCTGGTCTTGATGAGATATATAGCTGAGTATCATCTGCATAACAGTGGAAGCTAATTCCATGTTTTCTAATAATGTTGCCAAGGGGCAGCATGTATACGGAGAAAAGCAAGGCTCTTTTCATGGATTGTGTTCGTTTGCCAACAACGCATTGATCTTGTGCTACTTTGACAACAAAAAGAAGGGCTTCCTCTAAAACTTTTACTGGAACCCAGCGGAGACCCTAATTTCTGACCAGGAAAAACATATGAACAACACTTAAATGACAGGAGTAGAAAACACTTGGGAGGGCTAGGTAATCTTATTTTGACATGAGAGAACATTTGGACGAATAAAAGCTTTATAGACAATTGATTTCATTTTTGATTTGACAAGTGAAAGAATTATAGAGATGAAGCTCGTGAAAGATAGCTGAAATCAGAGAAGCAGAAGGTAACCGAAGCCCACCAGCAGTGAGATATTTATACACAAAGTGGACAGACCCGCTGGTGAAAGCAGTGATGGATGAGATTGGGGCCACTGCGGTGAGACAACACGACAACACAAAAGCCATCGTGTTGTAGAGGAGATACTAAAGCCACTTGAGTGTTGACAGCACGGCAGCGGGTCGGACATAAGGACATGCCTTTTGTAACTTATCCTGGACAAAGACATTGCTGGATCTGGAAACTGCAGATCAAGATGCAATTGTCAAATTCTGTCATCATTTACTTATTGTTGTATTGTTCAAAGTTTTTTATGTTTATTGCTGTAGAACACAAAAAGAAAAGATGTGAGGAATGCGCTGCTTGCTCCTTCCATGCCATTATTATTGAATGGGATCAACTTTCAAACTTCAAAATAATACAATAAAAAATATTGGGATATATTCAGAGTCCTCTGAAGTCAAATGACTTGTTTGAGGAACAGACCAAAGTTTATTTTGTTATTGAATTATTGAATGATTAAAGGGACAGTTCACCCCCCCAAATAAAACTGTCTTCATTTAATCACCATCAACATTTTCCAAATCTATAGATTTCTTTGTTCTGATGAACACAGAGAAAGATATTTGGAAGAATGCTTGTGACCAAACAGTTGTTGGACACATTGACTACCATACAGTGGTAGTCCAAAGTGCCCCAGACCTGTTTGTATTCTTCATTATTAAAAATATCTTCTTTTGTGTTCATTGGAACAAATAAATGTATACAGCTTAGGAACAACTCGAGAGTGAGCGAATGATGACAGAATTTTCATTTTTAGGTGAACTGTTCCTTTAAGTCAACTCAAAAACCAGGTTGTGAATAAATCATTGAAAAACAAATTTTGTGAAACTGGATCAACAACTAGATTAGACCAAAAACAACTAACATTTTGTTCATGGATCAGATATAACCATTTACATTAATTTATCAAGAATTAAAATTTTGGTGAATAATGAGTTTGTTCTCCTCCTCACATTGAGCAGACTTAAAGGCATGGACCACATTAATATTTATGAGAGTGTTTTTTTGGTCCTTCTTGAAGTTTAAACATCACAGTCCATATTCAGTATAATAGCATGGCTAAGCGTGACCAGTACAATTTTAAGAAAAACAATGGGGACAGAATTCACTGTTTTGGGTGAACTATCCCTTTAAAAACTGTTGAATGCCATTGAAACAAGCCCATAGGTTTCCATTCATTAATCTAGTGGGGGGTCTTATTTTACCAGGATCATATTGCGGGATCAATCAACAGCAGAGAGAATTACTCAAGACTGAACTAGTAGGACAGATCCCGGCTGACTTTGTATGTGTGTTGTGTCTGTATTTTTGTGTGGTTGGTCAATACGAAGAAGAATAGACAACATGATGTATCAGGGCTGTGCTGATGTGATCGATTACCTCTCATTGCCAAAAATCTATTTCCCTTCCAAATGATGGAGAGGGTGCTGAGTTAGTCCTAATGGAGGGTGATGCGTCGGGTCAGTAGCCAATAATCGCAGGTGCGAGGAATGCTTAGACATGGGTCTTTTGGGAACGTGGCTCCTGAGTCTTAAATTCCGTTTTATGATCAAGTTTAGTTTTTAAAACTGGTTGGTTCTCACAGATTGCGGGATGCAAAACTTGATCATAGAAAGTAACTTTGAAGGCCATTACTAGATATAAAACATTTTGTTTACATAAATGGTACAAAGCTATTGTTTGGAAAAAGGACCTTGATTTGGGTGTATGAAAATACTAAACAATAGTATAATATTTCAAGAGCATTATACACATTTCAATAAAAAATATCAGAAGAGATCAAATTATGAATACTTGGTATATAGATTAAAACAAGACCAAGAAGTTTTGTGTTATATTTATGAAAGTCATAAAAGTATTTGAAAGGTGTCCCAAAGGTCACATTTAACAATGTGTGCGAGTCCATTGAAGCAAATAATCTCATCCAGATAATCTCAGAAATGGTCAAAGTCACAAACACTCTCAAAGAAAACTGTTTATTATAAACAGAAGGCATCAAAAACAAAGCAACATCCATCCCTTATGTCCAAAATAAATCAAAAGTACATCTGAATAACTCTAACATGTACAAAATAATTGTTTAAACTCCTGAGAACTAAATATTAAAAAGAACACGGGAAGGAAAAAAGCATAACAAAATGTGAACATTTGAATGTTTTCAAGCCTCATATAAAAATATGTTTATTTCATAGACAAATATCTCCCAGCAAAATATTTACAAATAGTAATATGTACTGCAACTGGCCAACATGAACACTTGAAAGCGCTAAAAGCTTCAAATTTCCAGTGAGATCTCAACATTTTAGGTGCTTTCAAACTTTCAACAAGAATAAAAAAACTTTGAGAAAATGACAAACTCAAACAGCACTTGAGGAATACAAGAGAAGCATGTCTTCACTAAATAGTGACAGACGGATGGTTTTCATTCTGCCAAAGGCACTATGCTTGTAAATACATACTTTATACAAAAGTAAGCAAGAAGGAAACAAACACTTGTAGTCAATTTTTCCGTAACTCCATTATGTAAAGCACTAATAAAGTTACACGCATGAATCTGCAATGTATTAAAAACTAAACAAAAACTGTTCAACTCCAGCATATCATGTATGAGATAAGACTACATTTTTGTTAATTGCCCCAAATATTTTAAAGACAAGGAACTGAAATTTTTACTTGAACACTATATAGGAAGACGCAGCTGTGGAAACAACGCATTAGATTTATGAACAATGAATCAAAGCAACAGGCATGTTACACACGTCCGTCGTGGCCTATAGAGTAAAAAGAATCTCCCTTGCTTGCAAACAGATGCTTTGGACTTCTCCGAGATCTGGTGAAACGAGTGCCGTTTGCAGGAGGACAGAGAATATTAATTATAAAGTTAGATCATTGAGCAGATGCGAGCCAGACAGTTTATTCTGGGAAATCTGAAGCATTGGGAGTAGCAAGGGTGGAGAGTTGGAGTGAAATAAGAAATCAGCGTAAAATTAAAAGGGTTGCTCTAAATTGTCAGATGCCGCAAGGCTTCGGTGAAACCTCAGGGGCAGACCGTGGTTCTTTTGATCTGTCACAGCGGACGTCAACCGTCCCCTCACCCCACGACAGGTCTTCAATACAGCCACATTAAACCGCCCTTTCAGAAGCAGTCTGATTGCTCTCTAACTTAAACACTGGTGAAAAGCAGATTACTATGAGAAGGGTGTGTGTTGAAATGCGTCAAAATATAAAGCAGCTGGGTTAAAAATAAACCGTAGAGTAAACCATGCTGTATTTCTACTCATGTACATAAATAAACCGCAAACATGAATTTCTTACTCGGTATGTTTGTCTTGTTTTCCAGTACATATATTTAAGAGTTCTTAAAGGGATAGTTCACCCCAAACCGTTGGTCCCCTTTAGGCGCTTTCAGACCGGATAAGTTCAGGAACAAAGTGTTCGGCCAATCAGCGTTTGCTTACGTCGTGGTTCATTCCTATCCAGCAGGTTTAGATCCTGGCTTTTTTGGAAATAAGTCCCAAAAGGTTCTCCCAAACTAAAATTCCAAAAAAAAGCAGGTACTTCCAGCAAATCGTCCCGGAACTGTGAAATCGGTTCTGCGGTGCGAAAGCCCTAATTTACTTGCATTGATTTTGTGGCAATACAATGGAAGTCAATGGGGACCAGCAGTTTTTGGTTACCAACATTTTTCAAAATATCTTTAGTGTTTTGTATATAAAATGACAGGATTGTCTTCCTTTTAATCAAATACATAGTTTAGAAGCAGGTAAGATAAAATGTGTTGTTTTACTTAATTCAAAATTAATTAAGTTTTATGCTTAAAACGAGAGAAAATATCTGCCAAAGGGGAAAGAGAAATTAACTTAATTAAAAGGGAATAGTTTCTTTTTCTTACCCCACTGGCATTAAGCTCGCTTAATTGTTAAAGAATTGTTTTAAATGGATCTTGATTTAAGAATATTTACATTTTTGTTCTAAAAACCAAGATAAAAATATTGAGTAAGAAATTATTTTTGCAATCATGTTCTTAATTTGTTGTAGAAAAAGTCATTATGTATTTTTATGCTTACATTTTGTGTTTTCCAAGTACCAAATTTTGAGAATCTTTAGATAACATGATTAAAAACACAAAAATACTGATTAAGAAAATGATTTCTGCACCATGTATCCTATGCAAAAGGATTCCCTGCAGTCAAAACATAAGACTCTGACTATACGCCTTTCAAACTCATATTGACATGAAACTAAAGTGATCCATTGCTCCGATTACTGGAGAAGTCATATGCTGTAAATGTCAAGAAAAACAGCGAGAGAGGACAGGACCAAGAATATACTGCACCTGGTTTGAAAGCTAACAGTCATGTGCAATGCGGTAACTGGAACGGTTACTCACTGAGTGCAGCTTCATTTTGGCAGACTTATTTGTGTAAGTCCACCCTGTGATCATAAACCAAGTAAACCCCTCTCTTTACATCCTGAAGTCTGACAGAAATACATGCGACAAAATCATCCAAAACATACATGTATTTGCAGTAAATTACAGCCATTCGCTTCGTATTAAACGTGAGGATGAAATCGAAAAACCTGGAGCTCAGAGTATTACATTTTTCGTTCATAATGTACACCGAGTTAAATAATACTTTCTCCGTTCAATTTAAATAACCCATTGTCCAAAGTTCCTTGACCCCCTTGTTTTCAAACATACCACTCCCTGCGTGAAATCACAGAGCCGTCTACGTGCGACACGTAATCGCTGTCTGTGCCGTTATTGCAGCACTCGTCTTGCAGGTAGGGGGAGCCGTTGTGCAGAGGTGGCCCACTGGGGTTCACGTTGTGACTGTTGTGGTGGTCCGAGTAATACGTTTCCTCTCTCTGAAGGCTAAGATTGTCGCTCCAGCCCTCGATGTCTTTATGGTCACTGCCGTAATCAGGATAAATAATATCTCCGTCGATTTTGGGCTTTAGTTCTTGGCTGCCATTGCCCGAATCGTCTCCGTACACGTCCCGGAGCTCATGTGGTTCAAGCACATCCAACTGCGACTCTTTCTGGATGTCGGACGGGCCTATGTACTGCTTGGTGTAGTAGTTGCCTCGGAATGTTCGCCGCTGACGCATGTAGATGACTCCCGCCAGTGCCGTTAGCAACACCAAAACCAGGATCCCGCCGATGGCACCACCCACAACCGTACCCAGACTGCTGTGTGGTGTGGAAGCTTCACTTGGAAAGGTGAAATGGTCTTGTTGTTTGACAGGAGCTGTAATGGTTAAGCTGCTTTTGGGCAAGTTGGACTGGGTGGTGGGGATCGCAGTGGTTGGTGGTGGTTCTAGGGCAAACAGAAATATATGAGAAAACAGTTCATATGAAAGGACTTGAAATACGACCTATTTCCTATTTAAGAGGTATTAGGTATTCTGCTGTTAAATCCATAGGAAAGTCCAGCTGTCTTTGGGCTACCTGCATGACATACTTTGCATCATCAAGAGGGTTAACTATAGATGGTTTTAAACCAACAAGATAAACAAATCTTACTGCGCATGCGCACATTCGATACACATTGGCAAATAATAGAGTGCCTGCAGATTATTTCTGAAAACACGCAAAAGAAACTGGGAAGAAACTTGGCTAAACTTGCCTCTCCAATATTTAGAATTTAGACTGTGATACCAAGCTCAACCCCAACATGTTAATCTCTCATTTGGTTTCTTTAAATGCGACAAAACTACGGGACCCATTCAACCATTGTTTATTTAATACAAATATTATATACTAAAATAATAACATAAATTAATATTAACATTTAAATTAAATAGTCACATTATAAGACACTAGCCAGACCGATAAACAAACACAGACCGGAAGTCGGCGGCAATCCAGGTGCGCATGTCCGATGAAACGGTCTATACCAAGGCCTTAAACATCCTAAAATTCTGTTTTTTCTTTGCTCTAATACAAACTTTCCATACTCTCTGCCTTTTCTGTCAGAAATGTGAAGAATTTGCACACCATGTAACAAGCAGGGTCAAATAATACTCAAACCTTATCATCTTTTGTTGCTAAAAGAAGGGCTTAGGTGGCACCTTGTGTATGATGCACAAGAAGAGCTGACTGAATGGAAACTCCTCCAAGTTTGCTTCAAACTTATTTACGTCACTGCAGAAACCTCACAGGCCAAGTGTGGACATTTGGCACGTTCAACTCGCTCACTGTCAACAGTTTGGTATTTACGTGGAGATGCAGACCAACTCAAAGTGAAAACGAGATTAAAACGCAGCCAAACGTGCGTTTTTGTCAATGACCATGAAAATGTTGTGTAGTAATACACAAGTCATTTTTAACATGTTATGTTGTTGTACTTGTTGCAAACCTTTAACGCACTGTGGGTTTCCAGCTGGCGATAAGTTCAAACGCAAAAACTAATATGGAGCGTAACATAAAGTGTGTTTTATCCTTGGGTGGAGTGTCTCGTCTGCATGAAAGATCTTAAGATGTCAGGCCAAAGATACTACTGCAGGAAGTAATGAAAGAAAAAAGTCATTCTGCAGTTTGCCTTATAATTTTCATCCTGAGTCACCAATGTCATGTTAAAATAGCCGTGTTGAAATCAGAACATAATCTATCACCCAAACCTTTTCCCTTTAACTTCAACCCCCTATGAAGTAAAAACATCATCACAGGGATCCTCTGAGGTTACATACAACTTCTCACCTTTTATCAAGATGCGAACATCTTGAAAGCTCTGCCCAACATCGTTCTGAACTTCACACCTATATTGTCCAGAGTCGTTTTGCTCTAAAGGCCGAGTAAACATTAGGCTCCCATTAGATGTGTCCACACCTGCAGGCATTGGGGCGTCTAACCTGGAGGGTGACAAAAGACAGGATTCGGATCAGTTTAGGACACGTCAACAAGGTCATTTATTCTGCAGGCAACCACCCTGGAAAAAACATGTAGTTGCCATTGCTCCCTTTCTCATGGGAACATCAGTGATATATAGAGTTTCTGTAAGACTCCAGTATATAAAGCAGTGTCTACACTACACACTGGTGCTGAATATCAAAAGATTTTTAGCCTGGATACTTAAAGGGACAGTTCACCCTAAAATAAAAAATCTGTCATCATTTACTCATCCTCATGTCATTCCAAACCTGTTTGACTTTCTTTCTTCTGCAGAGCATAGAAGAAGATATTTTGAAGAATGTTGGTAACTGAATAACACTGACCCTTATTGACTTCCGTTATTTGGACATTTTCTAAAGTATCTTCTTTTGTGTTCCACAGATGAAAAAATCATACAGGTTTTGAACAACACAAGGGAAAATAAATGATGACATATTTTTATGATACTTTATATATAGAACGTACCGGTTTAACTTCTTCACCTAAATACTGTATACTGCAATGTAGGTGATTGTACAAACCTGGTCCAGAGGAAGACATGAGCAGGTGGGTTGGCAGAGGCTTTGCAGTCCAACTTTACATTTCGTTGTCCCACATACCACGCCTCCTGTAGGCCCACCACCACAACATCTGGACGAACTGCGACAAGATTTCAGAATTTCATTATAAGACTTCATAATTTCATGATTTTAAATAAATAAAACTGATTTATTTTATTTGAAAGCAGTACAAGTGTTTGAAGTGTATGTTTAAATGAAGTATTACATAATGTTTTGACATGGCAATTGTCACGTTGGACTAAAGTTCTTCCCAATACAACAGAATAGAAACAGCGAGGGGTAATGTGGTTGGCTAACCCAATTAAACAGAAACGCCGGGACACTAGGGCTGAGAAAATAAACCACATGCGAGAATCCAGGAGTGAAACAGAGAATGCTGAGATTCAACCCCACCGTTTATCTAATAACAACAAGATTGAATTCTTATCAGCATGCAGCATTCAACTAACTTGAACCAAACCACAGTATTCTTGAGAACTGATGACGTTCAGTGTCAGTGACGTACAATTTTTGGCAATTTACTTTAATTCTACTCACAAAAGAACCATTTGTTCTTGACAGAAGTAAGTCACACCCATGTGAGAACACAACAAATGAATATTTTACTCATCAAAAGTAGTTTTTAAAACAGTCTGGAAGGCGTTGTGTCATTTAATCGACTGCTAAAGCCTTCCCCTCCCAGTTGTGTTTCCTCTCCTGATGCTGTCCTTGCTGTGCTTGGATCAATATTTCATAAACCACCTCCATTAACCGTTCAAACAGACAGCGGCCAACAATTGAGGATGCCAATGGTTTGTGCGTGGAGGATTAGGACGTTAAATCGACTTCTAAATTGACATTTTACGAGTCTGAAAGTCGCAAAAGTGAGTTCCTGAATGACCTGTGCTCAAATAAACTAGAAACCACCAACTGCTGGCAGAGAGTCCATCTCCTATACTGTGAAATACTAAACGCATATCCCAAGGTCCCAGCAGTTAAGACCTTTACCTTTTTTTTACTTTACTTTTCTTACTTTTGGCCTCTATTGATAAATGACAGTGGATATGGAAGACCAAGACGGCAATAATAATAAATATATATATATATATATATATATATATATATATATAAGTAATTTATGAAAATAAAACTATTTTGAATATTACATATTACTTTTTCTTTAATAATTATTCGCTGTAAAATATAAACTACTTGATATTTTATTCTTTCAATATTTTCATATTTATTTTTATGCATTCAATTATTATTTTCAGACTTTTTGCCTCTATTGATAAAGGACAGTGAATATGGAGAACCATTGCTGCAATTATTGAAAGTAAAGAAAATGTAATCATAAATAAAAAATGAAATAAATGAATCAGATTTTTTTTACTTAAAGTGAAGGAAGTTTGATAAAACAATGACAGAACTAAACCTTACAAAAAATTATTTAATCGCTAATATCCACATTTGTACTCACACAGTATGTTGAGCTGATATGGTATGCGGAATTCTGTGGATAGGGCCGGGTGACGGACGATGCAGCTGAGGGCACTGCCGAAGCCCTCACGGGTGGGAGCCCAGATGAAATGAGCTAAAGTGGTGGTGGTGCCATCGGTCTCCTCGTGCGTCATGACATCTGTCTGGCCATCCAAGTCTGTCATCCAGAGGACCTCCGACGCCGGGCGACCCCGTTCAGCTGTGCAGGTGGCCACTAGAGTTTCACCATCTCCAGCCAGCAGAGACAAAGAGCCGGGAGACACATAGACTTTGGGCTCCACTGAAGAAACCAAGACAGAAGAAACCGAATTGAACAGAGAAATAAGCAGGTCTGAAGATCTTGAGGAATTATAAATTAGAAAATGAGTTATTGATACAGAATGTACAAGATGATATCACTCAACAGGATAAATAAACGATCTTTTAAAAGCAGAGAGTGGGAAAAGAGGTCTAAGTACACTCAGGAAACAGGAGATGTGATCGATTACCCGAACCCACATATTCACATTAAAAATGAATGATGGCAACAATGTGAAATGAGTCTGAGTGCTGAGGCAGAAGAACTACAAGCACCCACAGAGAGTCAGAACAGTGGTACATTAGTGAGAGACTCCACATGGCTGAAGCAAAGACACATTATATATGACAGTTCAATAAATCATTTTGAAATGTCAACTTTACTGCAATAATTTGTTCTACTGCCCACAGCAACAAAAGCCGCACCGATTGAATTAAAACAAGAGAGTCCATTTTAACCATTGTTCTCATTTCTGAAATGACATTAACTGTGACTGAACCACATCTGCATTACATTGTGTTTAGGTTTAACAGAAAAGCATCTTATTATTATTTATGTATGATAAAACAGTTCTTTGTGGTTCTCAAATCTGAAAGCCGCTTGTATCACCCTTCCACTAAACTAAGCCGGATTTATGAAACTGAAAGTAAAACACACAAATTTTGCAACCCATTTTATAGTAGTTTACAGCACTCAGGAATGGTTTAAAAATCACAGCGTGGGACGCAAGGGTCTCGAGATGCGACTTGCGTGACAAAAATTGTGAAAAAGTGCCGTGTCTCACTAATAACTTCACTGAAGCTATACAGCGCATTTAAAAGATGTGACGGTTTGGAATTAGTAACGGATCATTGTTTAACTGCTTGTCTGGAATTTGTGGTGGAAGAAAGTAGTTCTCCTGTTCCGTGACAAACCAGAGGGTTATAAAGACACTTTCTGATTAATCTACATACTTGTGGCGTTGAACTGTTGTATAAATGCAATATCGCTCTTGTAGTCGTGTTATACGTCTCTATATCGGAATGATATGATTGCCTACTCTGGCCTAAACACAGCCATGCTGATATAGAGCACTATCACACTCCTACTTGAACAATATTGCATTAGTATGTGGGTATATACAAACATTTATTTTGTAATCGATTAATCGCGATTAATCAATTTGACAGCACTAATATATTCAATATATATCTCAGTAAGCATTTTAGAGGCTTATAATGTGTCACATTTAAACTTAAGTTATATTTTGAAACTAACACATTTATATATGTATATATATATATATTAACTTTTCTATATAAGAAAATCTCTTCTATATATGCATCTTGTCTATAAACCCACAACTCTCTCTGTCATGGACTGGAACAGCTGCGCTCCTGCCTCTAAGAAACTCTTTCACCATGTGTGACAGGAACGTCAACTTAATTCCTAACACAAGGCCGTCTGCTGCACACACCTGTTCCGCTCCGTTTTCATGCCGATCTTGTATACGACAAATCTAAATAACCCCCGGGACCCCTAAAGCTAAATATAGCCTCGCAAAAGCAGCGCAGTGGGGAACCACAGTGCATCACTGAGCGATGACATTCAACTGCCAAGATCCGACCCTCCCAGAATTCATCTAACCTGAACCCTGTGCCATCTGCATCTCGCTGACTCAGGGCCTACAGGGGCATCTTGGCAACTCATTCACACTCAACCCTCCAGATACAAGATATAATGGCGAGCGTGTTCATTCGATAGTGTGGGGGGGTGCAGGGGGGCAAGGTACAGATTTTTTTCATTAGGGAGTGGAGGAATTAGGGATGGGTTACTGTCTCCCGCAAGATCTCAGACGTCAAACGTTTCCCGCTGTGGGTCACAGAGCAGGGCTGTCATTAGAGGGAAGTGATGAAGGGGCTCGCTAAATGTATCTTTACACTGCTAAGCGTATAGGGGGGGCTAAGTTGTCCCAGGACCATTAATGAAATTAAGAGCCCTGCTCCAGACTATATCAACACACAACTCTGAATGTAACTATAATGGTCATTATGTTAAAAAGGAAAGGAGGGAATTTTGGTTACGAATCGCATAGTTGGGCTTGCGTGCCACCTCTGATGTTTTTTATTGTTAAATTCACATGGTCATTGAGAATTCCTGCAATGATGCATCATTGTTAAATTTACTGGAAAAGGGGTGGCGGCTTCAAGCTTGTGTGCAAAAAGCACACAAATTCAACCCAGCTGATTGGCCAGTGAGGCCAGTAAGTAAATTTCTCCCTGTGGTGTGAAAATGCCACACAAAAATAAGGCTTTCCTGTAATAGGAATGACATTTCTATGTGAATCAAGTAAAGTTTGACTTCTGGTCCAGTGCTGCTTTCGCCTTACTGTCACACAGGTTAAACAATAAAGGGAAAACTTGCTTCTGTCTTGTTTTGCAGGGACGCAGGAAGTAAACAATAAGGAAGGAACAAAACATCACACAACATAAAAAAACAAGGAATCCATTATCATACCAGCGTATGATAAATATCTCTGTAACTGCCTGACACTTTATTTCAAAATCAGAACAGGGCCTCTGTAAAGGTTTCCACATATTTCTATAATTACAATCTAAAAAATAAGCCGTTTCAGCACATGTCCTGCTAAATCATAACTTCCCTGAAATTTTGGTTCCCTGAAGATTTTTAGAACACAATTAGTCACCTAAAATATTTCGCATACTTAGAAATAAATGTAACTAATCTTATAATTATTGCAGCTTTTAGCTTTATATAAAATGTGAAACTTTATCAATAAGCACAATGTGGTTGCCAGGGCATTTCTATGCAGTTCTATGCAGGTTTTCTGAGTGGTTGTTAGGTGCCTGCCCCCTCGTTCCACCTATCCAAGTATTTTGTGGATTAATCGCATCCAGAATAAAAGTTTGTTTTTACGGCGCATAATATATGTATGTGCGTGTGCTTATTTATTTAGTATTTATATACACCTTAAAAATATAAAATGCAAACACAATTATCCTTAATGAGATTAATAGCGATTAATCAAGTGACAGCCCTAAATTATATCAAAACATTTAATCAAATGTTATATATAATTTTAAGTTTGTGTTTGCATAATATATGTCTGTGTATTAATACACAGAAACATTCACATACATGTATATGTATTAATGAAATATTTACATGTGTTTATTTATACTTACCCATAATTTAAATGACATATAAATGTTTTACTTTTTATATTTTTCTTAAATATATATAAATGAATACAAAATTAATTTGCACAGTGCACATGCATATATTAGGAAAAAACAAACTTTTATTAATCGTTTGACAGCCCTAATGTAATTCAAATTATATAATCTAAACATATACAGTACATGTACAGTATGTCTTTATAAACAAAAAAATAAATATGCACTGTGCATATATTATGTAAATCATTGAACAGCCCTAATTTACAATATTTTATTTACTTGAATATGTGTCAGGCTCCAATTCAATGTTATGTAATGCCCATGGTGTCATCTACATTGATGTTTCCTAAAGAGTAACTGTTGATACGATTACAGTATATAAGTCAAGCTGTTCTGTAGCTCTGCTGATAAAGCATTATGTTTGCAGGACACACAAGCTGATCAAATGCACTGTGTGTCTCTTTGGATAAAAGCATCTGCCAAAAGCATGAATGAAAAAATGTTGATATTGAACCCACCCATAATGTCCACTTTCGTAGAGGCCTGCATGTTTCCAAGTTGGAAGGTCACCACTTTGCATGTGTACGTCCCAATGTCTGCAAAGCCCACACCCTCAAGGATGATGGACACATCATGCACTGAAGGCTTGAGGAAGTGCACCCGATTGCTGTAATTGTCAGCTATGGAGATCCCGTACTGTGGGTTGAAGACGGCCAAAGTGAAAGTGCCAGAGGGCAGCTTGCGCTCCCAGGAACTCTGCGTCAGGCTGAGATTGGTGCTCACTCTCACCTTACAGGTCAATGTGACGTTCTTTCCCAGTACAGCGGTCACATGCTCTGGAACCAGGACCTCATTGGCCCACACACCTGGAGACACACAACGACACAGGAAATGAATGAACAGATTTAGCAATATCAGATTTTCACTACATGATTATCATGGCCTTTGTTCTTCCCTGCCATACTAAAGAACATCTCACAAAAAATCCTGCTACATGATATTGTGAATCCGTTCCAGCTTGTGAGCCTAAACTGGTTCCATCTGTGTCTTTCTGCTGACATAACCTCCATCAGAGGAAGCCTTGAAAGGTCATAACTAAAGTACAGTAGTGGGAGATCTAGTAATGGAGATAATGAGGGCTTGTGTTTCCCCAGCCATAATTACACCTCACGCAGGAGGCCTCGCTTCTGGACTGCAGCAAGCTGGCAGCGCTCTGCCACACAGCCCGTGCCTCACATTCCTAATGAGATCCATACAGACCCCCGCGTCACGCTGCGGGACGCCCTGACCGTCCTCTCTGTTAAGCGTCTAAGCACCTTGTCTAATAAAAGCTGCTGGAACGGGATGAAAACAACAACGCAATTTTTGTTTAACAGGCTTCTTTAATCTGCGTCTTTGCCCTTTGCATGTTTATTTGAACATGCTGGAGTTATTTGCTGAGACATGATTTTTTGGTGAGCTGGCGGTTACAGTTACAATAGAAGAGCCTGATTAAAAAAAGATGGTATGAAGGTGGAGATAGGCTTGGTGATGAGTCAAAAATCAAACAGGGACCCCAACACAGTTTTCTGTTCTTTGTTGATGTATTTCCTGTCGAAACTGGAAGTTTAGATGAGACACATCAGTCACATCAAAGGGATGAATCATCCCTGTTTTTATTCTCGTAACGTCATTAATTGTTTGTCGCAGGTGATATCAAGGTGAGGAATGTTCACTCAACAATTTGTGTATTTCAGGACGAGTCATCAATATTTTGGGTCCATTTTTCCCAACAAAGGCTGTATCTTTGTGCATGAATGAAGTAAAATTATATCTCATGAATAAGCACGGACCCATGTGAATTAATTTTATTATGAAAACAAGAAGAAAAGAAGAAAATTAAGAGGCAATTTTAAATCAGTTTCAGTTTTTCTGAATTTGTGTTTAGGTAAAACGATCATTTTTGTTTCATATTGTGAACTACTAACAATATTTCTCTCAAATTGAAATAAAAATATTTACAAATAAATTCATAAAAATGAATTTATTTGTAGAAAATGAAAACTGGAGAAACAGGTCAAAATAACAGAAATGTGTTAAAAAGGTTAATTTATTTTTCTCAAAAACTGCAAAGAAAACAAGTTCATAAGACAAAAGGAATATTTGTACATGTACTTAGTAAAAATTTGTTTTGTAAATTTGTTGTTTCCATGTGACATCAGTCTATATATCTAGAAATGCTGAATGAATGAAAATTGAGTCTCTTAATTTTTTTCGCGGCTGTATTTACAGAAAAAGGCAATTCAAAAAATAAAGAAAACTATCAAAAGAAGTATTTTTGTATCATGAGTTAGTTTCTGTATTATATGTTTTCCACACTTTGGGTACACTTATATATTTTATTAACATAAAAAAATATGTATTCTGTAGCTTTTAAAGTCTCCTGCAGGAAATCATGGTGTTCTAAAAGCAAAACAAAAGAACACGTTTCCATGAAGATGACTGGAAACACAGAAAAATTATAGGTTATAGAAAAAGAGTTGTGCAAAACACATTCTGAAGAAACACTATAGAGTCAAAACTAAAACTCTCCTCAGTCATTTAAGCCCACAAACGGCTCAGCTTCAAATGGAAAAACAGTTAATGGGGGCACTACGCTTCCCTCTCCTCAATGACAGCAGTACAAATAACTGCGCTAAGAACTATTAATACCATCAAAATGCTCCAAAGGTAAAACCCCTTCTATTTCAAATGCATAGTCTGGGTATACGAGACCATATCGTAAAAAGTGGCTCTATGGAGGGAATAAATAGTGGCTGATATTTTGAAACTTTGGCAGCCGCAGAATGGTGGTGAACCTCTGCTATTATATCATGGCTGTATGGGTGCAGGCCTTCCCTGTGACTGTTCCCCTGCCCACCCTGTAATTGCAAGAATACACACACACACACACACACACACACACAAAGAGGCAACGAAGGAGGGTGTGCGTCAGAGAGAAAGAGGACTTCACTGCAATCTGGCTGACTTCTGGAATATCAAATATGCTGAGACCAGAGGATCACCATTACGACGCAGACTGAAAAGATTGTTAAAGAGTCATTAATGTCAATCAGAGTCTATGGTTTATAAGCTTATGCATGAGACCAATGGGATTGCTATGCCGAATTCAAGGGGCTAGGCTAAATATAACCTAGTAAACCAGACTTGTGACTATTGGCTTAAAGACTGGTGCAAATGGTGCATAATGATATGATTTCGACATACGTAGACATTGACAGCCTATACATATATAGTCTGATATAAAATAGGGATTTTCTATGTCTCTGACTCAGACTAGCATTGCGGTTCCTGACAACAACCCCTGCATGATAGTTTGCTCTTTTGGAGCAGATTTTTTCACTCTTTTACCTTGGGACTCAACACTGCATAGTGCAGATTTCTCCCGGCTCAACAAGACTCGAGTTACAAGACTTTTTGCAATGTATGATCTCTTCAATTGAGCCTTAACATTCTGTAGACTTTAAACTGGTACGTTTTGTTTTCTCAGTCGATTTGTGCATGTGATCGACGCATATCAACTCTGTTCTGTCAAGGTCTCTTAAACTGAGCACAGTCGCATGCAACCGCTCCAGTGACACGAAATTAGACTTCATTTGTCTCAATGGACAACATGTTACACTGTCTAAATCAGTCCCTATCTTCTAGTGCACTGCGTATCATTCATTATGTAGGACACAATAATTGTGTGAATTGTTTTGAGGCGCCGCTTCAGCAGATTTCGTTGTGAAACGGGGCGGGACTCTTCGGATTCAAAATTGCATTTGATTTGGACAAGAAATTTGATGATAGGTTGAAGCGTAGCATGACGTCATGAAATTTCTAGATTTTTTGAGCGCACATGCAAAACTCTACCTGCGTCCGAAACTACTTCCTTTTACACTGTATAGTTGGCAAAAATAAGTATGAGTCATGAGTACGTCCGAAACCTCAGTATGCAAAAATAGTAGGCGAGATATAACCGGACGGTCTACTGCTTCCGTAATCTTTTAACGGTCCATAGGTAGATACTTATTCAAATTCAGTACGTAATGTCACAGTATGCGATTTTGGACGCAGGTTGTCAATTCTGAATGCTTTTATCTTCTTAATGTGCTAATTTTGTCAGCGCTTTGGAGCATATCAATTTATGTCCTGATTTAAATAAAAGATCAAATATATTTTTTAATTCCTGGGTCTTTAAAAAAATCCTTATGGGTAAATTTTTCGAAATTGAGATTTGCACATAATCTGAAAGCTGAATAAACAAGCTTTCTATTGATGAATTTGTTAAAATAGGACAATATCTGTCTGATATACAAGCTTTTAAAATTCAGGAATCTGAGAGAGCAAAAATATCTAAATAATGAGAAAATTGCCTTTGAAGTTGTTAATCAGGGGCACTGTAGCAGGCCATCCACTCACAAAAATATATTTTACAAAATATCTTCATGAAACATGATCTTTATTAATATCCTAATGATTTTGGCATAAAAGAAAAATCGATCATTTTGACCCAAACTATGTATTTTTGTCTTTTACTAGGTTACTAGGTCACAAGGTTTTGTGATCCAGGGTCACATATAAGAACATTTTGCATACGCAGAGATGTGTTCATATCAAACTTCAAATAATTTTTATCTTTAAACAACTAATTTAATAATAGAATAAATAAAATAAATGTAACATTTAAATACCATTGTTGTGTTTAATAATGCAAGTTTCTAACTGTTAATAAATCAACAACTGTTTCTGCTTCTACAAAAATAACACGTATCAAGTCACTTCAAGGATTGATTTTCTACCAACACTGGTAATTAACCTGGTTATAATGAGCATCTTCATGAGAATGGAGCTTAGAGTTGCGCCCAACTTACAACAACTCTTCAAACCATGCAAACTTCAGATGTAAGCTTACGTTTGATGTTGTGATACCACAGCAAAACTCAGGTGAGGACAAGAGGGATTTAGAGTTTTTACAGGATGTATGAATTGCCAACATACTGTAAGTCCTGCTCTCTCATTAAATCAGCACTATCCACATGAAACAAAAGCTCTTGGCGGATCATTTGACCTCTGAAATCAGAAGTGTGAATTTAATTATTTTAGTTCTAACAAGCACTGTATTGAAATCTCTCTTATTGTGGAAAATAAATGCAGAAAAGAATAAAAAAATATCTACATGTTAAATCAGAACTTAACTGAATCGTTACTGACATTTTCCTCTTTAGCTGTGTTATTTTTGCTGTAATATATAGAGAACGCTTAGTAAATCTCACAATTGGTATTGGAATTAATGTAATTTCATTGACTAACTAAGGTAATACAATGGCAATCCTGTTACCTTATCATCAAACAAAGCCTTTCAATGCAAGAACATACGGACAGTTATTTATGTTTACGGTCGCCCTGTGCGTGTTTGTTATGTTTAGGGCAGCACAAACACACCCTGTGCTGTCTCCACTTCTCTGCGGTCTGAGCCATAAGAACAGCTGGCACCTGTCTGTAAGCCAAACCCTCCGCTGACCTCCCAACCTGTCCGTCACATACGCACACACATTCTACAAACACAACGGTGCCCATCGGGAAGATGGCGAACACAGGCTGACAAAAAAAATCTGTCAGCAATCGGCTGTTACAACAGACTGCAGAAACCTATACACGTGCGGGTTGAAATGCATGGTATGCTATGCCACACATTCATACAATGAATAGGCCTATATTAAAAGTAATAGTTCACCCCCCCAAAAAAATACTCATTCTCTTGTCATTTCAAATATGCATGGCTTTCTTTTTCTGAGGAACACAAAAGAAGATATTTTGAAGATTTCGACCAAGAGCGGCACCCATTCACTTAATTGTATGATAACCGTCGTTCTGCGGTTACCTACAGTACATTCTTCAAAATATCTTCATTTGTATTCTGGTTTGAAATGACAAGAAGGTGAGTGAATGATAACAGAATTTTGGGATAAACTATCCCTTTAAACAACAGCCTTATAGACATTTACATTTTCCATTTATTCATTTAGCAGATGCTTTTATCCAAAGCGACTTACAGATGTGGTAAACAATACAAGCAATTGGGACAGCATAAGGACAACAAAAAGTGCAATCAAAAAGACTGGTCTCATATAACTTACACAGTATACAGAGCTAAGTTAGAAGGTTCTTATTTTTTTGAAAGAGTAGAGAAGAAATACAAGTCAGAACTGATGTGTTTTCAGACGATTCTTAAAGATGGCTACAGAATCTGTAGATCTTGTAGCA
Source organism: Triplophysa dalaica (assembly GCF_015846415.1). Lineage (NCBI taxonomy): Eukaryota > Metazoa > Chordata > Actinopteri > Cypriniformes > Nemacheilidae > Triplophysa > Triplophysa dalaica. The sequence goes on along the minus strand of NC_079550.1, from coordinate 9,648,585 downwards.
GCGGGCAGATCATTCCACATCAGTGGACCGATCCAGAGAAGGTTTTTTACCTTTTTGGGACGGCACCACAAGACGTCATTCATTTGCAGAGAGCCAGAGATCTGGCGGCAGGTACATACATCTGCATTAGCGTGTGAAGATACGGGGGTGCTGAACCAGTGGTGGTCTTGTAAAGCCAGGAGTCTTTATTTTGATGAAAGCGACTATGTAACGTAATGAATGATAGAGTTCCATTATAAGAGAATTATTATTATTTTCTTGTTTCTATGAACGCATTTTCTGCTGTAATCAACAACAGATGTTTTCCACACATGCTGTGAACAGACCTTAAACTTTATTCAACCCATGATATTTCTTTATGTAGTTCCAATTTTTAACTTAATTTATTTTACATAATGTGCAGAAAATGTATGAGTCTACGGTCCCTTTTCATAGAAACGAACAGATGGTCTCCGCCTCAGAAATCTGACTCGCGGCCAGAGAAACAAACTGGTGTTCATTGCGTTTGCTGTAAACGTGTACTCACAACTTGAGAAATAATGACAAAACCCAGGTCTGAAACAAAGCACTTTCATCTGCCATTTAGATTGTTGAAAGGTAAGAAATAAGAACATAAACATTTAATCCTGTGGATGCAATTACAGCCATTCCTTCATGAGCATGTAAACTTTCCTCGAGGATATCCTATTATAATCAGGACGCTTTAATCATGACCTCAACCCAGGCATGGCTCAACAATATGTTAAACTTCAAGAAAACATGCAAATCCCGGCCAAAGTTGCCTGAGAGGAAGCGCAGCTCTACCAATCAGATTTCAAGAACTTCAATAGGAAATGAAAGGCATGGTGTGACTGCATCGAATAATACAAAACAAAAAATTGGCAAAGGTAATGAGGAACAAATCGCAAGGTCGCCCGCACGGAACACAAAGATGAGTGAAGAACAAAAAGGAAACGAGGGGAAACAATTCAGAAATGAATTAATGAAAGAGATATGTTCACTCTTTGAAGCGTTCCCCATGTTTGTTTTTCTTTCTCTTGACATCACTAACTACAACAAGATGTTCGCCTCGTCCAACTGTATATCCGAGTCCTCCGTTGCGCATTCCCCGCTCATCCAATGAGCCAAACGCCCCAGCGTGAACTGAGATCTGGACCTGACCTCACATCTTAACTTCATTTTGTTGTGGTGAGACTCGTCCCAGAGCCCCTGGTCTTTCTATCAGGTCACTGGGAGGAGAGAACAAACTGATATATTCACCATTTTTAGATGAAAAAAAGCAGGAAACAACTGCCGTTTCAAAAGGCCTAACTCGTCACTTGCACGCAATAGCACACTTGGATCGGAGCTGTTTTTAAAGGCTCAATGATGTGGCAGGATGAGACCAGTGACGGGATTTAGTTAAACACTGTGTTAATATCATAATGGCAGTGTACATGTGATGAAAGGCAAAAGAAGTGCACTTTAAAATATATAAGAAAACACAGTGACAGAGCCTCAGCAGACAGCAAAAAAATTATTTTTCTGCCATTTTGTAACTATTTTATACAAATTTAATGAACATGTTTTGGTACAATCTGCTCCAGTGGTGTTGTGGTTAGGGTTGGGGCTTCATTATGTTTTCCAATAATCTTATTTTTTTTACCACAAAAGAGTATCTCAGAGATGATTGCTGTATCCAAAATCGCCTACTTCCATACTTTATAATAATAAAATGAGTATGAGTCATGAATATGTCCGAAACCTCAGTATCCCAAAAATAGTAGGCAAGAAATACCAGGATGGTCTACTACTTTCGCCGAGATTCGTAAGTGTGGATCTTTTCCTATCCCATGATGCAACGGGAGCTGAGCAACAGTCAAATTTCAAAAGTAAATCAAATAAATAAAGCGCAAGACTTTAAGGCGGACGTCCGTTTTAAATGTAAGTAATGAATTATTTGTGCGTGCATGCGGGTCACATGATCATAAAACATGCCGGACACAGTATGTATTATTTATATAGTTTATTTTATTTTTCTTACGTTTTTGGTGATTTGCAAAGAAACCGCTTTCTCAATATCTTCCTCTTGTACTATTTTGTTATTTGTTGATTGTTTTAGAAAGTAAACACAAGTGATAACTTCTTTTGGCGGAGACGTTAGCATATAAATCTCACAAATAATACAACATGGACACAAATATCTAAAAACATGGATGGAGATTCGTTCACTGAATAATTACTTACTAGGGAACACGTTTTAAAAAAGTTTGAAAAAGTTGGTTTTGACATTAAAGCGGGCGTAACACATGTTTTTTTTTTGCTAATCTCATATTAATCTTGAGTACCTATGGAGAAGTATTGCATATGTTGTATCTTCAAGGAGTATTTAGTTTGATCACACTTAAAAAAGATAGATACAGCTGTACGATGACTCCACAGCGGGTTCAAACAACCAAGCATTTTGGGTTAAAACAACCAAACATAGGTTATACAACCCAATGGATTAGGTTTCTCCTTTTTGACCTTCGCTGGGTTTTAACAACTCAGCATGTTAGCCATTTAACCCAGACCAGGGTACCCATTTACTTTACACGCTGCCAAAAGAGGAAGTGAAAATAGAGTTATCATAGTTCATGACCCCTGACAGGAGCAGACTGCAGGACCATAGCACATTTTAGTGCAGGGACATTTTGGCAGTACCCTGTTCAAGTGTAACAGATTATTGCATTGGAATCCAAAAAGGAGATCTTAAATATTCAATTTTGCAGTTGTTTGCCCCAAAGAAAACTCTCTGTTCCCTGATTCAATATCTTAGTGAGCGAAACTACTAATAAAACGAGAACATTGAGGACATTGACCTTGTGTAGAAAACTAAATGATGAGATGCTGTAAAATAATAATAACCTCAATCCATTGAACCAACAATGCACTATTGAGCTAGTCAAACTATGTTCTTGTAATCTATAATCTAGGTGACACAACTCAAGAGTTCGAGAACATTTTGCTTTTTGCTTCTGTTATAAAACAGACGTACACCCTTGATTGTATGAATTAAGGTTTTCAATAGCTAATTGACTGAGTTTATTTACATTTGCCTGGATATGTTAATCAGCTTTTGTCAGCCGTGACATATTTGAAAGCAGATATCTTTACTTCCACGAAAACAATAAAACATCTGTGAAGTAATTAGCAAATCCAAATAAACATTCTGCCTGTCATGGTACGAGAACGTTTCCTTCTTCCAAGGAAACGCTTCCTCCAGCTATTTTCTCACCCATCAAATCTGATTAAACACCAGCTCTTAAAGGGACAGCGCGATCAATAACGTTAGTGTTTAGGTGTCACCGTACCCGCCCCTTCACACCCAAGTCAACAGCCAAAAAACCAAACTAAAGAACCTTTCCCGAGACTCGTTAGTCCGCGATGAACACAAGCAACGCTCCACTTATCATCCCGACTTCTTGACATCTTTTGAAACCGAACAAAGGACGCTTTCCATGAGCGGCTATTAACTGAGAAGCAGGGGGTCGCGGGTTTACAATGCGAGGGTAAATTGCTTATTGGTGGTGGAAAATTCTTGTGTTATTCACCCTTGTGTGTGAATGAAGAGTTGGTAATTTAGAAGCTGGTGACAGATGTTAGAAAAACGGCTAATGCTTGGTTCACAATGAGGCTAAATTCACACTGCAAACTGCGCAAAGTGTTCGATTGTACTTTTTTGGGGAGAGAGACAGTTCACTACATGATTATCGTGGCCAAAAGTATTCAAAATAACAGTATTATTGCATTCACAATTGAAATGTTCCTAATAAAAATAGTCAAAAATGTTTTTTATTTGGTTATTTTTTGTTTTCTCTTTTTGGTCAATGAATCACACTCAAAATTTTAGTATAGCAAGAGTTTGGGACCATTGTTGCTCTTAAAGGGACAGTTCACCCAAAAATATAAATTCTCGAGTTGTTTCAAATCTGTATATAAATCTTTATTCTGATGAACACAGAGGAAGATATTTGGAAGAATGCTTGTAACCAAACTGTTCTTGGCCTCCATAGACTACCATAGTAGGAAAAATTGTGCCTCCTTTCCTAAATTCTTTAAAATATCTTCTTTTGTGATCATCAGGACAAAGAAATGTATATATTGATTTGGAACAACTTGAGGGTGAGTACATGAAAACAGGGTTTTCATTTATGGGTTTCTTTAATACATCATTTAAACCAGGGGCTGAATTATTTAGTTATTTTCTGTTTCATTCATATAATTTAACCGCTTCATGTGTTAATAATGAATATTGTAAACAAATTTGTTTTAAACAACAACAAAAAACGTTGTCCATACAGTCTAATTCAACTTCCTGTTTAAGGTCATAAGAAAAATGGATCGGTGTTACATTTGGCCCACATTCAACTGAGGTGTGGATAAATAGGCTTCTGTTCTGAACTGCTAACAACAATTTGACATCTTCCTGGCCTGCAAGACTTCCTTGGGAAGTTTCTATGAAGCTCTTATTCTCTAGCTGTATGGATTACTTCCTTAGATTGTTATGTTGTTATGGAGATGGATCCTCATTTGAAATCCTAGCTAGAAACTCATTTTAAATGCACTACATTAAGCTGTTTTTCTGGACCGCTGACTGAAATGTGTTTTTTAGAACGAGGCGAATAAGTAAGAATGTGAGCTGTTAATGGAGCTTCACAGATCAGCACGCTATCGAAGAACACGAGGGCTGGGTTTATGACATCCTTCCCATACTCACCGAGAACTGTTTTCCTTCACTTCACAGTTTCGGTGTTAATGCAAACACAATAACTGTAAGAAGAGCTCAATGACAGGGCTATTCAAACAAAGCGTGAGTGTTTGCTTGCATTCGTCCGATAACAGATACAGGATGGTTTACGCAACATCGATGCCTTTAAATTTCCTCCAAGATTCACCAGTTTCAAACGAGGTGCCAGTATATGGAAGAATGTGATGTTGTGGCCTGGTCCTCTCAAGGTTTACAAGGTGTTGCCAGCTGAGAAACAAGATACTCAAGATGTCACAAAAGACACAGCAAACAAACAAGAATAAGAAAGCAATGCAGTGGTTTGGTCAACATGGAGCACAATAGGATTAGTTTACTCTCTCCTCACTCTGTTTTTTCCTCACACTGTCCGCAAAATGGAAGACTGGGGTGTCGATCGGTATTGATGCCCAATACCACCCACATTGAGGGCTTTGTCTTTTGGTTTGTTTGTCAGTCAAATAGGCTGAATTTAATAGGTTTTCCACCTGTGGGACAACATTGCCACAGGTGGGTGAGATTTTACCAGAGGCGGCATTGCGCACCTCTTAGATAAGCCACGACCAACAATACTTGTAGGTATAAATGTATGATGAGTTAATGGTACAGGCTCACCCAAAAATGAAATTTCTGTCATCATTTACTCGCTTATGTCATGTAAACCTGACTTTCTTACTTTCACAAGAACACACACATTTTTTTGAAGAATGTTGGTAACCAAACAACAGCGGTAGAGATTTGCTTGTATGGACACTAAACAAATGGAAGTCAATGGGTACCAAACCATTTTTTTAAATATCTTCTTTTGTGTTCTGCAGAAGTCATTCAGGTTTCAAAGGACAAGAGGGTGAGTAAATGATGAAAGAATTTTCACTTTTAGGTAAACTATCCCTTTAAGTCACACTCTGAAAATCGACCTATAAAAACTTTTGGCAAAACATCAGACAGGTCAACAGGAAATCTTCATTAATGCTACTGCTGAGTAATCATCAGAAGTTCCAGTACGCAACTGTTGTGTCATACACAAGTGTAAAGCCATGAACTAGTGTTCTTTAAGGGTTTGGTGCCGTCAGATTAACAACAGAAATACAATGCAGCAAATTCACAAGACCTCACACACTCCTTTCCCGTCTCTGTAATTACATCATACATCAACATCTGAAGAGAACGCAGGGGAACTCTGTGAACTTGGACCTCATCAACATCACAGTACCGGGACTGCTCTCCTGCACGGTATCGCTTGTTAAAACCTTCCACACCGACTAACAATTACAAAGACAGCAGGGAAGACCATTGCACATAAAATATCCTCTTTGTTCAGATGCCCAGACAGAGGGATCTTTGAGGAGCTTTGAAAAAAGATAGATTCGCTTTTGTAATGGGCAAATGCATCACTGAGACCTAGGAGACAGATCAGATAAGACGTTGGAAAATCCAAATATGATGCATGCATGTGTCATGATGGGCAATGTGATGTCGGAAATATCGGTGGACATACACAACAATCGTACCATAAATGTATGGAATTAATCAAATTAAACAAATTCATGAGCCCTTTCCCACTGGGATTGAAAGATACCGGGGCGTGACTCCATAGCTGTTTAATTGCACGCCTAAACGGCAATCGAAACAAGAAAAAGCACTTTTGCAAGGCATAACACTCTTTAATAGAGATAGACCTCCAGTTACAAAGCCTCTAATTATCACATTTTCCAGGATGGAAGACGTTCACAGCGAAACGCTTCTCTGCGGTCATGGTTTGTGCCCCTCCGTGCTGGCTCAGCTCACAATAAAGTCTAATAGTCATTTCCTGATGGACCTCCTTCAAAAGAATCTTTTAATGTGATTGGCAGATTTCAGCCTGCGGTTGTGTAGGCTAAGTGAGATTAAAATCGAGAACAAAAATGGCCTGGATGATGATGCAGCACACATTTTTTTTTAATAAAGACTCAGTCTGCATTCTATTATTGAGCTGAGAAATGAGTCTATGCATTGGTCACCGCTTTGTAGTGATTTGCAGCTGGCTAACATGAAAAACTGTGTAAAGTCAGCTAAGCAATGACACAGGCTAACCTACATTTTTGTAACGCATTACTCGCGTGAGGCTGCTGAGCTTGCAAAGCTCTCACCTTGCTCTAATTTGCCCAATCAGGGAGACATTTTCTGACTGTATTTTCATAACATTACAGTACATCTGTTTCATTATACAGCAGCGAGACTTTCGCAGACACCCTGTGTGGCTCCTCCTACGGCCCAGGATTAGCCCATTTGTCCTCTGCAGATGTGACTGCACCAATATGACATTAGACCGTCTATACAGTATAAAGGACCATATGCAACCACTTAACATGAAAAAATGTCCACTGCATCGCTGCTGACATAAATGTTCTTCATTGGACGTAAACAGCTGATTTTACCGCCCTCTATGACATGGACGTGGGTTTTATGATACAGTTAACTGTGCAGGACAAACATTCAACCAAGCAACTAAACATTGCTGGCTAAATTTAATCTGTCCCTCTGTCATTGTGCCAAGCTATATAGAACTTAATGTTATAAAATGTAAACATTTATGAGATACTTAGCATCCATTGACAATGTCAGATTTTGTAATTTATAAGGAGAACAATTCAGATCCCCTTGAATTACTCAACACACGGGAAAACTCAACACATCAATCCAAATTCTCACCAAACTCAATTCAGTCACTTTGGTTAACAGTTAATCGTACATTAATCTTTGCCGTACGAATTTCTCCTGTTGGACCCACACAAAATTAGCATCAGCCTGTCAAAACTAACTACCAGTGCTTTATGTGCAGTTAAAGTTCGCTCCATCTATTTCCACCCTTCGCATTGGTCTACAAAAGACATGATTATAGTCATTCAGTTTAACAGACCACTTCCTCTTGCAGTATTTTTCTTAGGGCGCAGACGTGGAGTTTCTCCCATTTGAACCTAATATTTAAGGAAACAGAAGTGAACAGTGTCACTGGCAGACTGCCCTAAAACAGGTCAATACCTCCAGACTCTGCGGCTGCAGCGCTTTCCTCCGGAGAGCTCAAAATATGCACTTGCCTATTATGCCTAAACACACCCAACATTTCACATGTTCTTCATTCACGCAAGCATTTTACAACTGTTTATTCTGCTTCACAAGTTCAGTGATTCACAGCACTATACATGAGACAGCGGACTGAAACTTTTTGAAGTATAACTTGTGCAAAAAGTTGTGTTACCATAATGGAATATATTGTTGACAATAAAGAAAGTTGCTTGGTTTGCAATGCAGAAAAAATAAACGTTTGTCTAAATGGTGGAGCAACTGCTGTGTGTATTGCAAGATGCAAATATTTCACATGCACATATTCAGTGAATGATGCTCAAAAAGAGATATGTGTCTACCATACAAATAAACCTTTTTTCACCAAAATAATCGCCATTTTTGTTAATTAAACAACTTAAACCAACTAAAATAACAAAAACCATGGTTACAACTTTGCTATAATAAAACCATAATTTTCAAAGGGTTAGACTGGTGATCGTAAACCAAGGTGAGCATCTTAAGGATTAAAAGATTGCTGTAAATACCAAATCGAATAAAATATATAATAGTAGTTAATTCTCAAACTTGATCCGCTAACGGAGCATCGTTTCATGTATAGGCTACACGGGGGAACGTGACATCACGAGCATTTCATCTCACGCGCACTAGGTAAACTTTCAACGCAACTTGCATGTTAACTTCAAGTCCAGTTCATGAACACCAGCGTCTCCATCCCGCAACAGTACCCACCGGTGTAGACGCAAAACAGAAGTCCGAAGAAAGGTAGAAGTCCGCGGGAAACGGTGCTATTCCCAAAGATGTCCCGTACTTCCTCTGCCATGATTCAGTCCGCAGTCTCAGCGCTCTCAGAGTTCCTTCTAGTTGAATCAACGCGGCGTCTGATGCACAGCGGCGCGGACCGCGGTACCACGCGAGGGCGGGACCTTTCCAGCAGTGATTTGCCACTAAAAATAAACCTCGTCAACAATGCAGAGCATTGCAATGCGGGTTTACGATCTACCCTCAGACACATATTGACATGATAATAGCCTTAGATACTGCGTTCATACATCCGTCTGTTTGGATGTAGGTTTTTAAGATCGCTATTCTTTGAACTATTTTGTATTGTTTATCTTTATTATTTATCCATGTACACTTTGCTGTTGATAAATGTTATGTGATAGTTTATGTAAGCCAACTGGGGATGAGGGAAAATTGATAACTTAAGGGCTTGACTTAAGTTAAGAGGAGGCTAGATTCTCTAGTGAATGTCGCCCAGTTGACTTAGATGAAAGCATGAGCCATGCTGGGCACGCATTCCATAATGCTTTGTTTTATTTATGTCTACCAAGAGTGATAAATCCCCAGCTGAGTGGTGCCATTTACACCAATCAATCATTTTTATTGGCTCCCTTCTGAACTTAGGCTATGTAACTTCTCTCTGTAACGATAAGCCTATGAAAGGTGTTGCACACGGTGAAATATTGTATTCATGACTTTAAGATCGGTCGGTGTAAACACAGTCCACATGATGCTGTTTTATACAGATATCGACCATGTCAAGTATGAACCAAATATACTGCACTCATATTTTTATTTAATTGTATAATTACTCACCCTCATGACGACATTGGCCATATTGAATCCCGTTGTATATGGACACAAAACCACTTTTTTATTTTTGACAAGATAACTACATTATTGTGAATAAATAATAAAATTTCAATTTTTTTGCGTGAACTTAACTTATTTTATACCTTTTAAAAGCTTTAAGATTTTTTCGCATGCGCAGAGCGCATCCTTTAACATCATTTCTCCCAAGATGTCGTCACACTGCCTCCTACTGGTTAAAATAAACCCGTAAATATGAAGCCATGTGCTTGTCCTTCATGTTTAACTTGAAAAATACTCTTAACCATAATTTACGTTTAATGAAATAAACTCTTATTTAATGATACACGGAGTTTAGTTGTTGGTGGCACGTGCGATAAGATATGCTAGGACACACCCAACACACAGCATCGAACAATACAACTATTTATTACATTTCACATTTTCAGAGACTTGACATCAAATCAATGAAGGTAATAAATAACATCCGTTTAATTATGTGACCTTTTAAGGAACAGAACAACACAGTCTAATTGCAACATTACAATTTAATACCTTTAAGGACTAATATAAAATCCTTTTGTATATTTAGCATTACAATGACAAATGTACACAAAAATAAAATACGAAAAAAAAATATATATATGTAAATAAATATCAAATCAATATAATTTCCATGCAATCTTTATAACTGTTTTTCATACATTTTCCGAATATCTTTCAATGCATCTTAAAAGCCGCATGATCAATTATTTGAACACCTTCAATTTATTCTTCACTAAATGAGTAATGAAATGCACTAGAATATTTACATTTTAATGACTCTCACAATTTGCTTTGAAAGAAATGGCAAATTCAATAACCATATGATTTAAATGATTTAACAGCATAATGAGCGACTATCTCGTCATATCAATCTAGTCTTCGCGAAGGTAGGCCTCTGGAACGCTTTCCAGGTAAATGCTGGAGGAATATTCCGCCATTCTCTGGATTTCTTCTGCTTTAGTCTCTGCCAATTTTTTCTGGGCTTCTTTTGAGATCTCTTTAACCTCATCCACTTTGGTCTGTGCCACCTGCAGGTTAGTCCTGGTAGCTGTACATGCATGCTCCGCTCCTGTCAAAAATAACAGATCCGAATCAATTCACAGACCAACATCAGACATCAAAAGGATAAGGAAAGCTTTTAAAGACTGTATTACTATTGAATCTGTAAACACACCTGAATTGTACGCTGCCTCTGCTGACAATTCACAGATGTTGATTGCATTTATCCAGTTTGACTCAAACCGGTTACAATCCTCTAGTCTATCACCAACCTGACAAAATAAGAGATATTGTGATCTTCCCTTTGAAATAGATACACAATATCAACAAGATCTGTTCAACATAACCCGTATGTACTTTCGGAGGTAAATAACACGTATATAAGCGAAAGAAGTCCTTGTTCTACAAAAAGCAAATAATTAAAACAAATATTTAAAGGAGCAAAATTTACCTCCACTCGCTGGCCAATGATCACCTGCCAAATGCTGTCATCTTCAGCGGGGGAGAGTTTGCCTATTGAGGCTATGTATCGCTTCTGAAGGGCAATGAGAGTGTGTAGTGCCTAATAAAAAGACAAAATGATACATTAGTTTATAAAGATACAAAATTACACCAGTTAATAGCACGCAATGTGACTTTAACACTTATATATACAATTCACTATTCCCTTCATGGATTCATGATGCGTTCACATATCATACTTTGGCATATTGTGTTAGGGCATCCACCAGTGCCAACGTGGTCTGAGAGAGGTGCGTGTTGGCGCTGTCTGTGACCAGACAAGAAGCCCGACGTATGAGAGATTCATGCGAGAGATTTTCCACTTGCTAGAAAGTCAGGAAAACTAAAGTTAGTGTGACGTTTTCAACAACGAGAAGCAATAAATGCCAACTGTTACGCTTTCAATAAAAGTTGATGTGTTGCAGCGTTAAAAACGTAGGCGCAAAAATATTTACAATCACTTTACCTGATGCGTAATGGGGACCGCACAGAGTCCGCTGCCGACACTGAAAGCGACCGCGCTGCATCGCGAGACCTGGGGCAGTCGCAGCAGGCGCTGCTGCTGAAGGGAACTGCTCCAGAGCACATTTGCTTTGTCCCTTTGATGTGAGAAAAATAAATTAGACCGTGGATAACTGAAAAACGTGTCTTAAATACTACGTGTCTTTTCTTAAAATGAATAACATATAAGCTTACTTCAGGAGTTGAACTGCAGCACTCAACCGCAGCGCCGCCATGTTTCTCCGGGCAACCAGGAAGTCGGTCCGTCCCTTTAGAAGATTCCCACCAGCGCACACGCCGCAGTTTTTAAAAGCCATCATATTGCCGTTTAAGTCCTTAACAAACGAAAAATAATATAAAGATTATCCCTAGTGTGAGATTGTCTTAATATGTAAGCTTTCAGTTAGTCTTCGATGTGTAATGGTACTGCCCATCGGTATTTATACACTGCTGAGGGACTCTGCCCTCCGTGCGCACAGCCCTATTGATCCGTTTATTCGGACCTTTAATCTTGATTTTAGTGGTTTTAGTTCAAGGAAAGATAGGGGTTTGACGCACATTTACATACTACGTCAGCACAGAGGTTATAACAGGCTGTGGTAAACACAGAGAGCTCACGGTAGGCAGCAGGGAGTGAACTGTGACCTGCTTCATAACATACATAAACCATGTGTATTGAGAACAGCATGTATTTGGACTGCTGAACATGTTCTGCACGTTTCAAAGGGGTGTGGCAGAAAAACAAGTATTCATGATAAGAGAGAAACCTAGTGGACTGAACTCCTGTCCAACTCTTTCCCAAAGAATATGAGGTGTAGCCATGTGTTAGGCCTTTGCCTTGTGTTTACTTATATGGGAGATAACATACTTAAAATTGAACTCTGCCAAAACATAAGAATTCCGTTATAAATCACTCACCTTCAAGTCTTTTGATGTTGAAGTTTGGTTTCACTGCTGTCTATAAAGGATCTTTTTTTAAATGTAGGTAACGAAGAAACGTTGGTCCCTATTCATTTCTATTGTCTGGACACAAAACCAATGCCAAGTCAATGGGGATCAATTTGTTTTTTTTCTTTTATGTTTTGGAGAAGAAAATCTCACTGGTTTAAAATGACAGCAGGGTGAGTAAATTATGTCAGAATATTAATTTTGAAGCTGAACTATTGAATAACTAAGAATAATTCAGTAAACATTTGAGCATCTTTAGTTTCTTTCTGTAGTTATTATACCAAACTTAACAAAGATTATAGAGGCATACATGCATTTACATTTATTCATTTAGCAGACGCTTTTATCCAAAGCGATTTACAGATGGGGAAAACAATGGAAGCAGCTGGGAGAGCATAAATTGAGACAACAAAAAGCATAAGTGCTATCAAAGAGAATGGTCTCATATAGCCTACCACAGAATACAGAGCTAAGTTAGAAGTATTTTTTTAAGAGTAGAAAAGAAATAGAAGTCAGAACTGATCGGTCAGGTGTCATTCGGTCACATTCACAAAGAAGCATGAGAAATTTTAATGATGTAATATATATCCCCTTTAGATGCTGACTTCTTGTTGCATGAACTTCCTCATGCAGCAAATAGTTCCACTTAAATTGCTCTATTTTCCCCGTTTAAATTAGTTTATACCTATGCATAAGTATGTTCCAGAAAAAAACAAGTACTTATCTGCCTCAGTGGAGAACGTACATACAAACAAAGGAATTTATAGAGCTCAGGGTCCAAATAACAGGATCACAATGCAGCCTGTTTGGATGTGAAGATTGCATCATGTCACATTTGCATGTAAAGACAACATAGCATTGCACACATTGCTTTTTTCATTGATGTTGTTTATCTTTCGAGAGTAATGTCAAATATGCTGCACTTCTGTGTTTACATAACATGATAATTTCTGTTTCATTCGGTGAACTACTAAAAATATTTCTCCCAAATTTCAAATAAAAATATTGTTTATTTTTGCATTTATTTGAAGAAAATGAAATCTGGTAAAAACAGGTAAATATAACAGAAAAGATGCTCACTATTTTCAGACCTCAAATACTGCAAGGAAAACAAGTTTATAATCATTTTAAATCAATACAACTTTAACATTTGTACATGTGTTTAGGAAAAGTTGCAAAATTTTATTTTTTAATATTAATTTGTAAGCTGGATAAATTCCATCAGTTGTGATTATTCCTGTATAATCACCCACTTTGTTGCTGCCACAGTAATTTAGCAACTGTTTTGCGTGATTATATTGTAAATATATAGATACTTGACAATAATTCAAAACATTGATTTTTGTTTTAAATCCAAGGTGAATAATCAAATTCTACAATTACAGTTATTTGTTACCTATACAATAATCTGGTTGCTCTCCAATTTCTGTATATTGCAAATTTCAACATTTTACTAAGTTCTTTGTGAAAAGTCATAATGAGTGTTAACAAATAACAGAAGACACATTGTATTCTACCTGTCACGCTCAGTAAAATCAACAGAGGTCGCCCTTAAGCAATTTATTAAACGCGAGACATACTTGTAGTTTGCAAGAGAAATTCCCTTGAGGTTTTGTGGATTTGTTCATCTGTGCCAGATGGCATTTAAAATCTTTATTTTGTAAAAAAAAACTGCATTACAATTATCATCTATATAACCATAAATCAGAGTATCCACTGCTTGTGAAGTGATGCCAAATAGACAGTCACATATGTTTGAATGTTATATTGCATTATTTATCACAGTCCATTTTCATATTATTTAAATAATCTTTTTAATTTCAACTTGATTTGTGTTTCACAGTTTATGTTCTACACATATGCTCTGTCAAATCCTCTACACACTGTGTGGAATATAAATAAGAAAATATTGATGATAAATTATGGTGATATACTCAAAACATCATGAATCTACGTATATGCAATATGATAGTTGTACTGTATGTTTTTTTTTTTTTGCTGTAATAATTGTTTTTAAATACGTTTTACTGTGACAACTAGACCCGCTAATGCGGCAACTAAAGTATAAAATACAAGTCATAATAATTGACTGAAAATTTTAATATTATTTAGTTTGTTTAATAATGTATTCTGAATGCATTTGTTCATCTACATTATAAATTACAGGTTGTGTAGACACATATATTTACAAGAAAGCATAAGTAAAGATAAATGACATACTATCTGAAGATGCCAATGCAGCAAATATTGCCACTTATAGTCTGAAGTGAACTTGTAGTATTTGAGTTGCATTCACTGTGGCCCGTTGTTTGTGACCCTTCTGTTTATATTTTGTACATCATAGAGTTTCAATAACTGAACAATGGATTCCAGTGCATTTTGATCTCTTGAGTTCACAGACTTTCCAAGTTAATTATGTTTATCTATCTGTGTCAGATGAGATCACATTTATTTTACATCCCAGGTAATACACCATAGCTGCATAGAATTTCTCATCTCTAAAACCATACACAAGAGGACTTACTGCTCGTGATGTGATACTAAACACCAGGAAATTGACAAAACGCACAGTCAAATATGTTTGAATGTCATATTCCATTACAACGTTCTCAATGTACGGACACACAATCTCAGCAGAACACAGAATAAGCTGAATGATGTGCAGGGAAATTGTGCGTTGTCCTTTAGATGCAGAATTTTTGTCACTTGAGGCCGCACGTGCGGCGAGGAATATCATAACATAACAGACCACCTCTATTAAGAGGATAATCAACATCCCCACAATAAACAAGAGGCCCCTAGCAAAACGGCGAATCCCTTCCGGGATCATAATCTCATAGTGACAGTGTGTTTTTTGAGACAGGTATTCACGAGAAGCGGTGGAAACCAGGATGAGCATATCAACAAGTGGGCTAATGAAACTCAAAAACCAAATCATGAGAATGACCATCAGCGCTCTTCTAGAGGTGGAGATGGCGTTATGTCGCAGTGGCATGCAAATGGCCACATAGCGCTCCAAACACATGGCCAAGATTGTTAATGGTGCACATGCTGTTATAGTCTCCATTAACATACAAACAGGGACACATAGGTGCAGTGGTATTAACACAACATTGTATGAAAGTATAACTACTAAATCCGTCAGCAAAAGAAACAATATATCTACAAGAAGAGAGTGACCGAACAGTATATAACGTGTGTCTGTTCTGAACGCTTCTTTCTTGGAGAATGTTAACAGCATGAAGAAGATGAGGAAAATGAACGGCCACACAAAGATCTGGGTCAGTGCCAATGATATATTCCTCCGGACTGGGTCCACTTGGATCAGGTGAATCTGCTCATCTTCACTTGCATTCTGGGTGGCCATTGGTTCCACATCTAAGAAAAGTGTTCAGACAACAAAACAATTATTAATTCAAGTATCATAACTTTACAAAATATCAGTTTTACAATGTCCATATTGATCTTGAAAACAAGATAAAACCACTTACTGAATGTATTGATGACGCAGGACGGTCTGAGCTCTTGCTATGTGAGTCAAATTATGAAGTGAGCTGTTAACAATCATTTATATAGGCTTTAATAGGAATGTATGACTGCAGTGAATGACAGCAGCTTAGAGCTAAATTTAAACATGTCTCTGTAGAGACAGGGATGTGGATCACTCAAAAAATATTTCAGCCTATACATAAGTTTTATGTATTTTGATGGCATATAAATTTCCATCGATTTGGATTACATATTTTTAAACTAAATAAAGTAATAAGCGTAATGTGATTTAAATTTGCCAGACATGTGAAAATGAAATGGGTACATTTTATGAAATAATATTAATAAATAAAATGCGTTTAAAATTGATAAGAAACATGATCACACACAATCGTATGTATTAAACCCAATTTAATCAATATGCATCACATTTAAGTAATTTTCATAAATACACTTTAGAACAAACTAATAAAAAATAGACACGTGTTATAATGCAACATCACTGTCGTAGCCGTGCACTTAAAAAAGTAAAAATTTGGACCTAGTTAAAAAAAAATAAGTCAACTTGTTACAAGCAAATTTTTTTAGCAAACCACCATTATTGTGATCAGTGGTTGCTTTAGTTGGTCTCTTGACTCTGATATTGTCTGAGGCAATGAAAACTAAGATCCATCAAGTGATTGGTGACTGTAATCATTGTGTGGATATTGAAATAATTGCTCAGGACTGTGTTATTAATGTGTGAATATTGTCTGATCCTACTGTGTTAAAAAAATAAACTGTTTTACTAAAACACAATGTGAACTAATTAAAAAATAATGTTTTGTAAATTGGTGACTCAATTAAACATCAAGAATCAGTGTATGAAACTCAACAATGTTGACAATCAACAAAAGTTGTCTTCATTTGGCAATGCATGCTGGGTAACATAGTACAAAACTCATTCATGACTCCCAGCATGCATTGCAGTTGATCTGAAATAGTTGGTTGTTTGTCAACCTTGGGATTGTATGATGCCTGTTGATGGCTAAGTGACAATTGTCTGTTTGTTTTATAACAGTATCTTTGGATTTATGAACCAGGACATTCAAATCAGTCATAAAATAAAACTTTAAAAGCATCAAATTTCACTTTATTTTGTGTCACTTCTTATCTTTATCAAAGCTTGATAGACATTACAAAAACTAAATTTTAAGGTGTGTCTTTTTTTTGCTTATTAATGCACGAGTGTTCTTTATGAAACACTATTTTTTACACTTAGAGAGAAAAGAGATTTATCTTAACAAAAGTCAGGAATCAAGAGCCCTACTAACGCAAACAGTGATCACAATAATGATTGTTTGTTGAAATGTATAAATTTAGATTTGACCAAGCCATATAGTTTACTTTGCTACCTTATATATTATAGTAAAAGTTTACTGATTTGCATGTCGTACTGAGTTGCAGTTGTTCTTTGAAAAAACTTAGCTCTGTATGCTGTGGTAGGCTATATGAAACCAGCTTTTTTATGGTCCTTATGTTGTTCCGATTGCTTCCAATTGTTTCCCTCATCTGTAAGTCGCTTTGGATAAAAGCGTCTGCTAAATGACTAAATGTAAATGTAATGTTCAATGTAACAAAAATGTTGTAAGGTAGTGCATTTTACACTACCTTAATTATCTTAATAGTTGTTAACTATTTCTAAATCGGTGAAGAAATGTGAAACGATGTGGTCTGACTGTTCTTTTTTTTTATCTTTAGGAATAAATAAATACAAATTGATTAATAAAATAAAAAACGTTTGATTTATTTATGAAAATTACTTAAATGTGTAAAAATCAATTTAAAACACATTTTATTTATGAATATTATGACATAAAATCTACTCGTTTAGGTTAAAAATTTGTTATCCAAATGGATTGAAATTCTATATGCAATCAAAATACATCAATCTTATGTACTAGGCCGAATTTTTTTTAGTGCGAGCGCCATGTGATAAGCTTAAATTATTATTTATTTATTATTTAATAAATTACTATGTCATTAATATTTTTCCCCTTTTTTCAACATTTTTCTGAATATGTTGTTTTAAAGTGGAAAATCACTTAAGCCACACTGACTAGATATTTTGGGGATTTTCAGCCACATCATTTTAGTTTCACAGTTCTGTGAGTAACAACATCATTAGATGAAGGTTTCAGGGAACTTAAAGTGCCTTGATAACAAAAATAGGATCTTTAGGAATCATTTGAAAAAGCGTTCATTGGACAATGGGTAATGGACAATGGGTGACATTGTGTGTCTTCTTATTAGAGTCTATTTCTAACCACATAATAAAACAGATGTGCTTTGAAAATGTACCACATTTTTTTGATTGCACCATATGAGCTTTCAGGGTCTCTAAGTGCACCATGTACAGCACTGAATAGGATTAGGAAACAATGAAGAATTTCTCAAACAGCTTTGACAAGGCCATTATTCAAAATCAGCATAAAAATGCACGTATTGGTTGGTTTTTCTTATTGTTGGGTCAAATTCAAACATTTTCTTGGTTGATTTAAACCAAATATTGGGTTTGGCCCTTTTTGGAAATAACCCACTATTTCTTAGAGGGCCGCAGTGGCGGTTTTAGGCACGGGCGAACCGGGCAGCCGCCCGGGGCGCCAAATTTTCACGACACGTTGGGGGCGGCACAAGCACTTGAAAAAGAAAAATAATCCGCGCCGCAAAGCAGGTTTCTATTATGTATAATATAACTGTCTGTGTGGGGAATTGGCAAATCGCCGCCCCTGCTTGCTGAGAAGCGCAGAAGCTGTGTGAAAACTGTAAAGGGGAGGGGCTGATCCCCTGATGGACAGTTCACCTCTCCCAAATGGAGCGGACAAGGAGGGGGGCCCATTTAGTGGGCTAAAATCAGTCACACCTTGACTTTCTTCTAAATAACGCACATTTCATTCATAATTTTAAAGCACAGGCCTATTTTTCCACGTTTTTTTTCTGCATTGTGTGTGAAATGGCTAATAAAAAAAGTTAATCCAAAACGATTATGTGGAGGTGAAGTGGTTTAGTCTTGATTGTCGAGTGCCAGATAAACATGAAAGCGATGGAGAGAAAAAGGTTTAAGCCGTCAGGTGCCCAATATAAGAAAAAATCAAAGTAGAAGCGGAGAAAGGAGCAAAAGATAAAGGTATGTAACTACGTTCTCTCTGTATGATTACGGTGACGTTATCCATCATCAATGAAGGGCTAATGTTAATGGGTGGTAACGTTAACTCTTACGTTTGTTAGCCTTCTTGCTATGATGCTTATACAACAATAATTCGGTCTTAACTCAACAAACACGAGATCTAATTTCACCATAAGATTGTGCTTTGCAACAAAACTGTTACAAGTAAAGTTATTATTTATTTCCATCATTGGGGTTAATGTTGGGCCCTGTAATTAGCCAACGAAATTAACATATGTCTGGATGTGTTCAAAGGCAAACATTTGCTATAACTCTGATGCGTGACAAAGAATATAATTTGAGGCAGTAACCAAGGAGCTAATTGTTCCTCCCTTAGATTAGATTAATAAAGCGTCTAATGAGTCATGACAGACATTTGGCATGTAAGGGCATGTTTATTTAAATTTGCAATTCATAAGAGTTATACTGTAGCCTACTGTCTTTTGATGTCAATTTCAATTGCAAATTCATGGGCACTTCTAAAGTATTTTGGAGAATCCTCTGTCACTGGTCAGCCATCAAAAACCATCAGCCTCCTTGAATTTTATCACTTTTATGCATGATAAGGATCTATCAGAGATCTACCCCAACTTTTGGACTGCTCTCAGGATTACACTTACTCTGCCAGTCACTGTGGCTCAAGCAGAGAGGAGCTTTTCAAAAGTTGATCAAGTCATACCTGAGGTCAACCATGTCTCAAGAACAGCTCACTGGCCTTCCTATCATCAGTATCAATAACTCAATAGGGGGCAGATTTCGTATGATGACATTATTGATGATTTTGCATTAAGGAAGGCCAGAAAGGTCAGGTTTAGTTTGTGTTTTCTGTTCTTAGTGCAATAGTGTAATAATTAGATTTGCTTTTGTGTGATGAAGGATTTGTGCTATTTAGAATATTTTTTCTATATTTTATTTGTATATTATTCTTAATATTTTAATGTTGTTGTTCTCTGGTCGTGTTACATCATGATACATATGTACATCATGTACATATGTTGCAACATTTATGTACATAGAGTATATTTAAGTTCTGATAACTTATACTGATTTGTGCAGAATTGTGTTTTTAAAATGTTCTGTTGAAGGATTTGTGCAATTGAGAAATATAAGGTTCGTCTTACACTTATATAGTTATGGTAAAACATGGCTTTTTTTCTCTCGGATGGGTGGGAGTAGATGGGGGGGCACCCAGAGCGGATCTCGCCCGGGGAGTGATTCAATGTAGAACCGCCACTGGAGGGCCGTTACATTACTGTAGTAGAGTAGGCGGGGCGAGACCGTGGTTCGAGTCCGGTGAGTAATTGTGAATGAGCGCCAGCTGTGTGCACACCGGGATCGAATCACGTAGGAGATAGGGAGCATATAAAAGGAACGAGCTACAGGACCGTCGAAGAGAGAGGACCGGGCCCGAACATGTTTGTATTTGTGTTTGTATTTGTGTAATGTTCTCCGGCGGTCGGCCGTGAGGGGCCGCCGGCTATTATTACTTTATTTAATGTTTGTTTTAATGTTTTCCGGTTCCCGACTCCTTCCTTCCATACCTTGAGATTATTATAATATTGTTACATTTATGCATTTCACAAAATCGTACTTGAAAATAAGTATAACATAGTGAATAAGTGTATTTGGTGCACTGCAGTGAGAGGGCTGCTGGCTTGGTACTTTGGTCCGAACAAAGAGTAATCCCCCCTTGTTTTGGGCTGAAGTAAAATGGACCTACAGTGCAGAGTTGGCTTGGTGGAGGGATGCTGAAAGGTAAGATGGCTTTGTCTATATCTATAGGGGCTTCCTCTTATGATGATAAGATAGATGATGTAATTTTTGATGACATATTGCCCGGATAAATTATTTGGATGTGCTACTCCCGAACTTTGTTATTAGAAAATAATTCGACTTCTGGCCGGATGGAGATGAGAGGAGAACACAGGTTTGAACCTGGAAACATGAAAAAGATGGTGGACCCGACCAGGCAGAAGAGGGAGTCTGAGCCTGACATCTACCAGATTAACCACCTTGGTGATGCGGTATGGACCAAGGAAACTGGGCACCAGCTTCTGACAAGGCGCTTGGAGAGGCAAATCCTAGGTAGAGAGCCATACACGCTGACCACACACATAGGCGGCAAGGGACAGCCACCAAAAATGTTGATGGATGGCAGCCAACGTTCCACGAAATCCTGGATGGGAGACCAGTCTGGAGGAGTGACCCCACTTGCAGGACATCTGGATGCAGCGCAGCCGGGACCGATAACCGGCCCTCTGGACACTCGGTTGGTACTTGCACCCCTCGACCGGCAATGGCTACTCGCTGTTACTCTAAGGGAGGATAGCCTCAACTGAGGGCTCTCTCTCTGGAGTCTTGAACTGCCACGAGAGAGCATCAGGCTTGAGATTCTTGGCCCCCGGCCGGTACGAGAGGTTAAAGTTAAAACTGTCAATGAAGAGTGTCAAGTAGGCCTGGCGCCTCCTTAATCTCTTGGCTGAACAGATGTATTGCAAATTCTTATGGTCCGTCAAGACCAAGAAGGGCTGCGCTGCTCCCTCCAGCCAATGAAGCCACTTTGCCCATGGCCAGTCTAACGGCAATGAGGCCGAAGTTTCGGATGAATCGCCGGCAGAAATTGTTGAAACCGAGGAAGTGCTGGAGGGTCTTACGAGAGTCGGGGGTGGGCTAGTCTGCGACAGTCGTTATTTTAGCCGAATCCGCCTGGATACCACTGGAAGAAATGATATGAACAGGGAATGGAACCGATTTGTCATGGAATTCGCACTTCTCTGCCTTGACATAAAGCTGGTTCTCGAGTAGACGCTGAAAGAACCACCTAACCTGCTGGGTGTGTACCTGGAGAGAGGGGGGATATATAAAGATGTCGTTCAAGCACACGAAGACAAACTTATTTATCTTGTCACCCAGAATGCTATTGATGAGGCCCTGGAAGACGGCTGGAGCATTGGTGAGCCCCAACGGGAGAAACAAATATTTGTAATGTCCAGACAGAGTGTTGAAAGTCGTCTTCCACTCATTAGCCTCTCATATCTGGATGAGGTGGTAGGCGTTGCGTAGGTCCAATTTGGTAAAGACCCGGGCTCCCTTTAAGTGTTCAAGGAATAAGACATGAGAGGTAGGGGATACCTTTTCTTAACAGTGATGCCATTCAAACCTTGATAATCAATACAAGGGCAAAGGGAGCCATCCTTCTTCCCAACGAAGAAGAACCCAGCGCCCCCAGGGGAAGATGAGTGACCATTGAGACCAGCTAAAAGGGACTACTGATTGTACTTGTCCATTGCTTCTCTTTCGGAGTACAGGTGACCCTTGGGCGGAGAAGTGCCCGGAAGAAGGTCAATGGCACAGTCGTAGGGGCAATGCAGAGGAAGAGAGGTGGCCTGGGACCTACTGAAGACTGCACTGAGATCATGGTACTCCATCGGGGCACTGGTTAAGTCTGCGGGTTGCACCTGCGAAAGACAAGACACAGAAACATGAGTGGAAGCAAGACCAAGACAAGATACGTGACATGAGGGGCTCCAGGGTTAAGACAGAACTAGATGGCCAGTCCACATGAGGATTGAGTCGTACAAGCCAAGGATGCCTCAACAAAATTTGGTTCCCAGGGACATTGAGAATGTACAACACAATGTTCTTGTGGTGGTTACCAGAGAGCAGGAAATTTATGCTTTTAGTGACATGAGAAATGAGGGAGAGAGTTCTGTCCCCCTGCTACCTGGCGTCCAAGGGCTTGTCAAGAGACTTATCATCTTTTTACGTAAGTTTTCATCTCTACAGGAGTTTGGATCACCATTGTAGATTGGCGGATTATTAGCATGAGGCTCAGCGTTCGGTGAATGATTCCCGGGATTAAGCTGGATTTCCTCCATATGGGAACATAGCTGTGCCATTTGTGTGTTGAGCGCTCCCATCTCCTGGGCGGCGGTGATGAGCTGAGCCAACAACACATCCTGCTATGTGAGAGCAGTGCGGACAGGATCCGACCCCGCTGACTCCATGTTGTTCAGACCTTTCTGTCACGAATCGTCAATATGTGACTTGTAGGGACTAGGGAATTAGAGAAAGTTATCTCTGATGGCCAGTGTTTATTCCAAATATTTAAACATTATAATGAGGCATTATGTGCAAAGGGATGGTGTTGTCGTCTTGGGGTCTAATCAGGGCAGTGAGTTGCAAAAGAAAACACATAATTAGCCATTAAGGATGGCAATCAAGACTGTAAATAAAGATAAGATGAAAGTGAAGATACTAATTTGGCTACCTTGTTTTCATGCATGTGTAAGCATCAGGACCCTCAGTGATTCAGTAATCCAACAGAGAACCACATGTTTTTGTTTTGTGATTTGGATCCACTGGCAGAAAATGAATTGTCAAAAGATAACAAACACTTCTAAAAAAAATGGTTTTGCAAAAAAATGATGGTCTTCATATAATTAAATTTACCAAGATCTACCTTCATTTTTAAATTAAATAAACTAAATTATTTTTAAACATCAAGGCAACGTCTGCATTGAACTGTCTTAACAAATGTCTTAATAATTCACAAGTAATATTACATTGTAATGCCAATGTCAATTTGTAATGTCAATTTGCAAAATGTCTTATCCATCCAACTTAATTTCACAAATAACCAATAAGTACATGATGAAAATATTTGATAATTTTAAAAGAATAGTTGGCAGATAAGCATTTTGTGTACATATTGTGCACTTGATTTCTTTGGAGTATGTGTGTAACTGTGTTTAACTGTATTAAGTGTATATTTTATAATCTTAATTTGAATACAGCCATAATTATATATTAAAATTAGGGTAATTAATTGCGATTAATCGCACCCTTTCCGTGCCATTAACTGCGATTAATAGTACATGCATAGTTAAATTAAACATACACTATTTATTTTGTTTAACATGTCTATTTTAGTGCTGTCAATTGTTTAATTAATCTAACTAATCACACACAGCTGATATATTTTAAATTTACTTTTAAATTCTAATAATTTCATATTGATTATCTCCAAATTAATGTAGAAACAACAGACTTCTTTTACAGCATTATTTTAAGAATGAAAGCCAACATTCTAATATTGTTGGCTTTGCAACTGATGTCTTTATAAAATTTATTATTTTTTCTAATAAAAAAAATAGCAAAAGGGGATGGGATGTCGCACATATACACAACGAGCAGTTCGGAGACAGAAGAAATACGCAGATGCCCGACGACTACCCACTTCAGTATACCAGCCTGGGGATAAGGTCTGGCTTTCTCCGGATATTCGTCTCCGAATGCCGTGTCGTAAGCTGAGTCCCTGTTACATTGGACCTTTTCCCATGAAGAGGCAGATCAGCGAGGTCTCCTTCGAACACTCACTACCCCCCAAATATCAGTTTGCATCCACCTTCCATGTATCCCTTCTCAAACCCTTCACTGACCCTTTGTCTTCTTCACCCACAGAATCTGATGTGCCGGACTCACCTTCTCCTCCCGAAGTCACTGAGGAAGAGTCCATCTACAAGGTGATCGCCATCATGGACTCCCACCGCCGAGGCAGTCAGTTGGAATACCTGATTGACTGGGAAGGCATTGGACCGAAAGAACGATCAAGGGTGAACAGAGACGATGTTCTAGATCCAGCTCTCCTAGAGGAGTTTATATATAGGAGTATAACACCTCACACCTCAACGTTTAGTATCGTTTTGGAATTACCCATAACCTGCCAGACACATCAACCACATTGCTATCTTCAGCAATCCTCAGCCTTCTACCAGTCGTGAACTAAGTTCTTTTTTAGATAAGCTGTATACCTGTTTCACTACTCTGTGTTATTCTTGGTTTATCATTAAAACTGTTCAATTTACCTGTTTTCCATCTCTGGTTCCTCTCTGTATGCTAAAAGGAAGCTTGATGCAAGTTTTGTAACAAATTGTTCAAATTCTATTCCATATCATTAACATTATCAATTAACTAGATAATGTGATAATATTGTTACAGTGAATTGTGAATGTTGAAATCGTCCTACAGCTACAGACTTTTTAAGCACATTATATGTTTATTAATGACCCAGACAGCACGTCATTTTAATTCGGTTAAAAAGAGGTTTGCATCAGTGGACCTATTCAACAACCACTGAGATTATGCAAGAGTTTTCTTGCATAAAGCTGCATAAACCCTCATAGATTACCTTCCAGCATAATGCAACTCTAAACTTCATTTATTTTATATTTATTTAACTTAATTTCAAATATTCATTTATTAAATATTTGTTGAATTAATTGTGGACGTTAAATGAAATTTGTGAATTTTTTATTATGTCCACTTTTTATCTGAAAGGCCTTTCAGCGTTTTTAAGTGTCTCAATAAGGTTAAATGTCTTGGGCTCTGTATTCTCAGTTGGCCAGTGTTTGTTCATATTTACATCATTAAAACTAGTGAAAGGATCTCTTAGGTGCCTAATCACAACAGAAACTCATTAAATAAACATGTGCTTTGCATCCTGTTCCATGTACTGTAATGAGCAAAGGGATCAGACAACCTGGCAACCAGCGTGCATCATTTTCCAAATCAGCTGCTTCAAACAATTAGTAAACACATTAAATGACATCGATATGCAATGCTGTGGCTACCCACTAATGGCCTTTTGGACAACATAACTAGGCCCACATACAGCAAAGAAACACGGTCCATGAGTGGATTAGATCTGGTTGCCAGAATGTGGCCACATACAGCTCATGGTATAGCCATATCTCAGCCAAATATATGACTGGTCACACATATAGATTTCCCACAGTTCTATATCTTACATTTGGGTCAAATAATACACTAATACCCAGCTGACAAAACTTTGTTATAAGAACGTTTAAGAACGTTTCTCTTTTTCATGTTTTTGATTATGTTTTAAAAACACTTTTAAAGTTTTAAGAACGTTTCCAGCAACAAAAGTCATCTATCATAGTGATCAGTGTTTGCTTGAGTTGGGTTTTATACCCTTGACTTTCACTGATTTGATTTATTTTAATTGTGTGCTTTTAAATGTACTTGTTATGGCAATGTAAATGAGAACCCTATCAAATAATGTTGTAATTTGATTTACTGCTCTTGTTTGGATTGAGTGCTATGCTGTTGATCACGAAAGAACATTATAAGATTAGGGAGTTAGATTTTATTTTAATGTCTAGCAAGATTTGTGAAAATGGAGTTTTGTTCTATGATGCATTGCAGCATAAAGTTTTGTTTTACTGATTGTCACCATTGTTGAGTTTCACACACTGATTCTTCATATCTCTATGTTTAAATACTGTTGAAGTGTAAATATCATATGTGTC